>NC_060141.1:744149606-744299606 GCF_021461385.2 Schistocerca piceifrons | reverse complement strand
TCGCGCCGTGCAAATTTTTTTTTATTGTTTGTTTTTTTTGTAATTCAAATGTATATACACACACACGAAATAAATTCAATCCATCGTCCACCACCAATTGTCTTCTCCGATTTTTGCCGGTATGATACGATACGCGTGGTATGCATCAAACCTGACGAACGATAGAACAATTTTTCAGAATGTCAATCACGTGTGTTTCCGAACAGATAATTTAAAAAAACAATTGTTCTTGTAAAAATGCATCGTTTGTCAGATGTGCTCGATGTCGTGCTGTTTTCTGCTCTCCTTGTTTCTATGATAACTATCACTCCGGTTCGTGCGATACTCCAGCTACTTCTGGTCACTAATTGTTAATTATGTGCGAGTGTACACCAAACTTATCAATAAATTGTATCCACTTGAATATTATTTGTGATATTGTGTTTTATTTCAAGTTTTATTTTTCCACGACAAACGACTTTCAACAACTTATTACATGCATAATTGTTGCAACTAATTGCCGTGTGTGTGTGTGTGTGTGTGTGTGTGTGTGTGTGTGTATATACATTTGAATTACAAAAAAACAAATAATAAAAAAAAGTTGCATGGCGCGAGATTCGATCCGGCGACCTTCGGAATACGAACTCGAGCGCTTACCGCTGCGCCACGACGCTGTAGAAAACTATTAATCGTAGAGAGTATTTCAGCGCAACGGTTTCTTTTAACTGTCGATTTTCTCGACAACGGCTGAGAAGTGCATCTTGGTGCTTTGTCACATTACACCTCTGTCCATGAGCTTTTATTATGCGCAGTTTGAATCGAATCTGAATTTCACAATTGGCGGCCTCCCCTTGTCGGAGGAAAGATAATCGCAGAATAGATATTAAATGACTAAATTTTACTTCCATCGTGTTCATTAATGTGAGGCATCATCCGTATGGACGCGACCTTGCTCTTGTTTTCCTTGTGGCACAGTAGAAAGCATCTTCTGAATGTCATCTTGAAGGCTCCCTTCCCATGTCTGAAACACATATTGCGTCTGTTATTGAAGATTGCTGGATGGAGCAGTACTAAAGTATAGTTGTCGTCACATTCTAGACAGTCTCCATGGGTGACAATTTAGGGGAATTGTCAGGCCAATCCGCACAATCCTCAAGGTCTTTGTGGTTTCGAACTGCAGTGTGGCTACTTGCATTAACTTCCTGGAATACACCACTTGGTATCCTGTTCATGAACGGTAAGACAACCGAGATTCCGACTCTCGAAACTGTATGACGATTATACAGCCTACCTTCAACAGCGCTAAAATAAGTCATGTTTCCATGTCCAATAGCTTCCAACATCAGGAGTGCAGGTATTGGAAACATAAGTATTTCGAAAGTCGCACAAATCGAGACATAATGCTGAAATTGAAAGACGCCTACTTAGCCTCTCACTTGAGTCTGGCTCAGTATCATGGAAGTTTACAAGGTGCCGGGGTGGAGAAGACTTTGTACCTCTTTAATTCAGACCAATTTTGCATGAGAACGAGAAATGCCCTCGATCTCCTCCTTATCTACCACCTAATTAATTATGCGCACAACGGTAATGGAAAGAAATGATGGTGGACGCTGCAAGTTGGTAAAATAAGGAGTGCACACTCACAGTAATTTAATAAAAATCGTAATCTACTCAGAAAAAAAGAGAACATTATCATAATAAGCAACAGGAAATGGGATTCTGCGTATATCTGCGGAATTATATTCGGGTTAAATATTACAATGAGATTTATTATACATCAGAACATAAAGGTACATGATTATAGACACAATAACCTTATTCGGTCTATTACCACCGTGCAATGACATAGAACATTGATGAGAATGAGAGGCGAATGCAAAAGAGGGCATGGAACCTCTCAAGTTTCTATAGTATGTAGTAGTGTCAGCAAGAAATGGCCCTTGGAAACCTGATATCTCGTCGCAGCTTACAGATCTGTCACCGACTGTTCTTCGTGACGCTGTGCCTCTAACCTGTTTCCGGATTTTAAGTGTTGACCTCGGTCCGTTTGTTAGAGCACCGACGCACACGTTCCTCTCACCACCTGTCATGCGATCCCGCCGACGTCATACTTCGGCTGCTGCGGACGCTGCACCCACCCCTATATAAGCGTAACATGATTCATGCCGCGGCAGTCATACATATGGCCCAAGGGCTTCCTCTTCAAACTGCTGGTGCTTGGAGTCCTTTTGTCATACGTGAAACTGCTTCACTCATATATGCCGGGTCAGACTGTCCAAGCCTGTACTCCATCTGGAGAATTGTCTCAGGGCCGTATACAGGCCAGGGTCCCACAGGTATGCGTGCTGTGGTTTGCATGTAGTCACACAGAGGACGAGATGCAGCCAACTGACCTTACAGCCGGATGAAACAGTGCTCCTAGGCGAGAGTATGGGCCCATGTGCCATACATTGCAGACGTCAACGGGGATTCGATGAGCTCGTTGCCAAGACCACCATTAATCGATTCTCCCACAACAATGAGAATAGTCAAGCTTCCATTCTTGCTCGACTACCTGTTTCAAAAGGACCCCCATCTGTCAGTGCACGAATTATACATGTGCCATGCACGAAGGGTGCGAAAAATTGGCATCACGTTCGGAATGCCGCTAGCATCGCTCCTCCACATTGACGATGTCCGCTGCCTGGTGATGATGCGTTTGCAGCAGGTCTAACCGTTCTTCAACCCGCGCTCGTCAGTTACCACTGGACTTTGAACTGACCATCTGTCGATCGCTTGTATGTCCGCTAATCGAGTATTGGAGTATAGTACGAAGCGTTGACGAAGATGTAGAGGTAGCTCTAAATCCCGTTCCGAATCCGCTGAAGTCTTAGAGCTGGCTCAACGGCTCGCTCCACATTACCTGAACGATCAAGTACACAAGATGGCTTGTGTTGTGTTCCTTGAGGAAAGCATTCGGGAAATGTCGTGTGTTCTGTGTGCGACTGCGGAAAGCCCATACAACAAACATTTTTGTGCTCCAGGGCACAAGAAGCATCACTGCAGCAGTACTCGCTGGCACGAATTGCTATGCGTCTAACACCATGGTAAGTACGTACCGCCAACACAAAATCAACGGAACAAAACTGAAATGTCAGCCATCCTAAATTACAGTTTAATAGCCCGTTTACAACGAGGTCATTAGAGACGAAGCACAAACTTGGGGAAGCAAATCGGCTGGGATCTTTTTCAATGGAACCATCCCAGCATTTACCCGGAGCGATGTAGGAAGATTACGGCAAAAAATCTCGACCTCCGGATGAGGACGTGAACCGTCGCCGTCAGTTGTGCTTCTCGCTGGGTCCATACGAAATTGTCCCAGGCAGCCAACCTGAATACTGGAGAAACAATGAAACGGTTTAGCCTCCGCCGAAAGTCTGCATAAGTTAATCCCAGACTGATCTCTCAGCAGCAGCGAGAGTTAGTGACTTTGACTTCTGGTGACGATGATGGAGGGAGATGTGGAAAGCTTTTAATTTTTTGACTGTCGGAACGCGTCCAACAGACATCTCAACACTAAAAATATTTTACTGAAGTTTGTTTTGACAGTTCAGAGTATACGTTAGCTTAATTCACGTAACAAAGGACAGATTCCGACATAAATGAAAATTCGCATCGACAGTATACTGATTGTTGTGTCTAGACAAGACAACCTAGACGCAATGAGAGGAAGCCGAAAGGCACGCGCTAAGCAGGAGGGCGTGAGGTCTGAAACAGGATACGTAATGAATGCTATAAAGAAAAGTATGTAGCTTCTGGAATACTTAACTTTAATCCATCATTTTGGTACATCTGGAGATTGTGGCGATACAAGTGAGACTCTTTAGATACATGCAATGTTACTAATGGCGCCTTGCTAGGTCGTAGCCATTGACTTAGCTGAAGGCTATTATAACTATCTGCTCGGCAAAGGAGCGAGGCTTCGTCAGTGTAGTCGCTAGCTACGTCGTCCGTACAACTGGGGCGAGTGCTAGTCCATATCTCGAGACCTGACTTGTGGTGGCGCTCGGTCTGCGATCACACAGTGGCGACACGCGGGTCCGACATGTACTAATGGACCGCCAAGCAAGTGTGGTGTCTGGCGGTGACACCACACTGATAACTAGAGCTACGATTTTTGCATATTTGCATGATAGTGAGCGGTTCCTGTACAATAAATATATGTCTCTCGACAGCTTAACAAAAACTAAATAGCGATCAACAATCATGCGGCAAACCTTTAAAGTTCGGTCGGCCATCGTGCCATAAAAGGCAGTACGGTTTGTATTGTGTACCAAACGGAGCCGCCGGTGGCAACAATGACATTTACAAGAATGAAAAAGTTCCATTGTCAGCTACCTATAAATCTGTAACTACTGTACTGTTCTTCGCGATTTCTGAAGTGTGAGCATGAGGAGACCATATTACCACAATGCCGAAGGAGAAGAACAGTAAATCTTATTTACTTCGACCGTGGATTGACGGAAATCCTACTCTAACGAAAGATGGAAATGTAATATTGTGCCAAGTGTGTGAGAAGCACGTAAGTTCTATTTTTGCTTTCTCAAATTTAAAAATCTATGTGATTTTCGAGTTACTTTCTTACTTGATGAAAATGAACTCATTTTATTTTCATACCGTTGTTATAGGTGCCCTGTGATAAAAAATTCCAGATTACACAACATTTACAAACAGTTGCTCATAGAAATTCTGCTAATAAGAACATCTCCAACATCCAGACAACCTTACCATCAGCACTTTCTGCAAGCAGAAGTGGAAATGGTGCAATGATAATTTTTCGAAAGATCTCTGCAGCGCTTTAGTTTCAGTCAACATCCCTTTCAATAAATTAAATAATGTAGAATTTCGAGGGTCCCTCGAAAAATATACCAAACGAAAAGCTCATGATGAATCAACAATAAGGAAAAACTATCTTGGCAAAGTTTACAAAGAGATAAGTTTAAACATTTATTTAACGAAATTAGTTTGCATGTCAGCTAACCCCATATCCTCCACCCTTCATTTAGGTTTCATTAAAACTTTTTATTTTTTTAAGAATTTTAAATCTATTACACAAAAATATTTTAAATTCGAATCATAAAATTTCGTATGGCCTGTAGTGTCAAAGAGTTTACGATCAAGAAACATTTTTAATATTTATTGTTACACTTATTACCCCCCCACCCATTTTATACTTGTGCTCCCTCCCCCAAACAAAAGTGAGACCCTTATTACCATGGCTTTTTTTACAAATTTTCAATAAAATAATTCTTTTCGGGTAATACAAGAGATCAGAGATGATATTGGGGATCTGTAGATGAAACGACTGACTTGTGTGGGAGATATATTGCCAACGTTGTCGTTGTCTGAAGCAGGAACACCTCATATCATTGTCTCCAGAGTACCGGAAAAAACAAACCATTCTACTATTGGTAGGGTTGTTCGTGATGCATTACGCGTTTTAAGGCCTGCTAAAGAAAATGAGGAAAAACTCCTGGTGATAGTTATAGATGCAGCAGCATATATGATCAAGGCTGCTAAAGCTTTGCAAGTATTTAATCCAAGGCAGTTCACATAACTTGTTTAGTACATGCTCTTCACCGACTTGCTGAAGAAATTCGAGCGTGTTTTCCGGAAGTAAATGCCTTAATTTCCTCTGTGAAGAAAGTGTTTCTGAAGCCGCCATCAAGAGTAAAACTATTGATTGAAATGATTCCAGGTATTCGTTTACCCCCACAGCCTATCATCACGAGGTGGGGAACATGGATAGAAGCAGCTCTGTATTACAGTGAGCATTTAGAAGACGTGAAAAGGGTGCTGGACGTGATGGACAGAAACGAAGCAGCAAGTATCCCAGCTGCAACTAGTGCTTGCAATGAGGAGAGTCTCCAGAGTAAATTAGTGTTTATTAGGACCTATTTCAGCAAACTCAGAGCCACAATCACACGTTTGTAAGAAAAAGCAATGCCTCTATTTTCTGCCTATTAAGGTCTACGAAACAGCTGTCGTCGAAGACATACCAGGAGGAATAGGAAATTGTCTTCGCAACAGAATTAAAAAAACTGAAGCAAGGAATCCAGGTTTAATGTAATTCGGGATGTGAATTAGGTGTTACAAGAGAATCTGAAAAACAGCGTAATGGTTATTCTGTAAGTGACATAGCCTCTTTTCGGTACTGTCCTGTGACATCGTGTGATGTAGAGAGATCTTTCTCTTCGTATGAAAACATTTTAAGTGACAGAAGGAAATCATTTCTTCCAGAAAACTGTGAAAAATATTTAATTGTTTATTGCAATAAAAGCAACTGATGCTAAAATAGACTGAGAGAAAGAGACAAACAGACAGTAATAAATGTTAACTTCGTTAATTAATGTTTTAAGAATAATTGTATAATCAGATAACTTTAGGAGGATTAAAAGATGTGAGAAAGTTGAAATAATGAATTTTATTTATTATGCATATTTTAAAGATTTTAGAGCATTTATTAGATTTTTAATGCACAGATGCATGCATATATTAATACCTTTCAGTGCATATGAATCCGAGCACTACTGATAACGAGTAAACAAGACGGAAACTTAACACAGGCTACACAGAGGTATTATGTTATAAAAATTTTACTGCTAACAAAATAAGAAATGATAAATCGCCGTTGGTAAACATTAGGGATATCACCAATTCAGTCGATATTAATGACTGTGTATCTAAATTAGCAATTAATTTTGTATATACCTTAAAACTTGTTTCGAAAGCTGCTGGCAGAAAACTGAATATTTGTGGAGGTCTATAAGAAGTACCACATAAACATGAGAACAGTATACAAGAAATAGATGTGGGTGTTACAGCCATACATATAGATACGCCAGTGTTCCGACACATACAAGTAGGAGGTGCATATTGACATACATTTATAGGCTGAACCACATCCTGCTGAGCAGCACGTGGGAATGTAGTCGCTTAACTTTGCTTTGGTCTTCCTCTGGCATTCTAATTACCAAGAGCATTATATTAGCAGCGCATGGAGGTATATCGGCACGTTGGCACCGTTGGCGAAATTGTACAGTATTTTATACGTTGCTATGACGTTCGATGCTAACAGTGTCTGGAGGTTGCTTGGGAACTGATGACCAAGAGTCCGAATATTGCTTGCAAGTACGATTATGTGATACGTATTCCGAGGACCAGGTAGGAATGCATGATTTGGATCTTCTTCTTCTCTGCTAACACATAGAACGGTGGCGTTTATGTTGAGCCGAAGGAGGTATTTGTAGAAATGTCAGTGAGTAAATGAGCTGTGATCTAACCATCGTCAAGGTCCTTGATGTCTGCGACTTATTATACCATGGGATGATTAGAGCAGAGTGGCTGCCTTTGATTTTAGTTGTCGTCGACCATTCCTCTTGCCTGTCTGATGGCAACCGCTTTCTGAGCATGGTATCATATCTCTGAGAGGGGTTTATCATATTTAATAGCTCCATGTGCCCGCTTTCTGAGGGCATCTACTTGTTTATTTGTGGGTATCCCACGATAACGATGTTGCGATAGTTCCCCTGCACCCGAAAAACAACGTCGATAATTGCTGCTATTATGGTTTTGTTACAACTATGCTGACGGTTTCTAGTCAGTTTTAGGGCTGTCATACTATCAGTGATTGTGTGAATGTAGTATCTGCTATGATGCTGAAAGTTCGAGTATTTTATTGGAAATAACGCAGCATGAAAACCGGCAAGATTTCATTCGAACACTGTGGTATGAGGTTGGTAGCGTTCCATCAAGTGAGTCTGTTGTACGAGCTTTCCGCATTGGCAGACAGAGCACACGTATCAGTGAGTGTATTATGTAGCCACTCTATTCAGATCTTAGTAGTCCTGGACTTTGATTATTCTGAGCACAGTATGGAAAGCTCACGGAACTATTGTACCTTGATCATTGCTAGTGTTTCTCACCGCCTCGAGACTCTCGCGAAGAACCTCGGAGGGCGCTATCGGGTCCCGAGTGAGAGGCAGAGCTTGAGTGAGACAAGCCGGGACCGGGGGGCATCCGCGACGGCGGCTGCAGTGTTTGCCGTCCGGGAAGGAGGCCGCGCCTGATTGTTTCTGCAACAACAAACACCGCCGCGGAGGGAGAGGGGAGCCGCGGGATCCGAACAACAAAGCAGACCTGTGAGGGGGGGGGGGGGGGGGGAGAGGATGAGATAGGGAGTTGTAGTCCGCGCGGCGGGGACACCTCTGGGACAGGCGCGCCTGGTTTGTTCTCTCACTTACAGATCGAGACCAACTTGTCTGAAAGAAGAGTAAACAAGAGCGCGAGGTTATCTGCTGGGCTCCCGGCTCCACAGCTGCTTGACTCGAGCTCTGTCGCTGCTCCGTGCTACCGGAAGGGTAGTCATAATGTTCAAGTTATCACCCCGAAAAAGTAAAGTTATGTGAGTAATTTTTAGTTTGTTCGCACTTACATATCTGTAAGGTTAGTACGCATTGAAATTGCCACGCCACATTGCTGTAGCACACTCTTAGATAAGCATTACCAAATGTACACGAATAAAAATGTAAATGTTCCTTTGTTCAAAATCGTATCTCCGAAAGTTCTTTACCGATTGCTTTGGAAGCTTGACGTAGAGTTGAACTGTAATACGGACGTTTATGTAGATTGTTGTTGTTGTTGTTGTTGTGGTCTTCAGTCCAAAGACTGGTTTGATGCAGCTCTCTATGCTACTCTGTCCTGTGCAAGCTTCTTCATCTCCCAGTACCTACTGCAACGTACATCCTCCTGAGTCCATTTAGTGTATTCATCCCTTGGTCTTCCTATACGATTTTTACCCTCCACGCTGCCCTCCAGTACTAAATTGGTGATTCCTTGATGCCTGGCGCGGTGGCCGAGCGGTTCTAGGCTCTTCAGTACGGAACCACACGGCTGCTACCGTCACAGGTTCGAATCCTGCCTCAGGCATGGATGTTTGTGATGTCCTTAGGTTAGTTAGGTTTACATATTTCTCAGTCTACGGGACTGATGACCTCAGATGTTAAGACCCATAGTCCTAAGAGCCATTTGAATCATTTCTTGATCCCTTGATGCCTCAGAACGTGCCCTATCAACCAATCAATTCTTCTTTTAGTCAAGTTGTGCCACAAATTTCTCTTCTCTCCAATTCTGTTCAATACCTCCTCATTAGTTATGTGATCTACCCGTCTAATCTTCAGCATTCTTCTGTAGCACCACATTTCGAAAGCTTCTATTCTCTTCTTGTCTAAACTATTTATCGTCCGCGTTTCACTTCCATACATGGCTACACTCCATACAAATACTTTCAGAAACGACTTCCTGACACTTAAATCTATACGCTTTCCTTGCCATTTTATATCCTCTCTACTTCGACTATCATCAGTTATTTTGCTCCCAAAATAGCAAAACTCATCTAGTACTTTAAGCGTCTCATTTCCTAATGTAATTCCCGCAGCATCACCCGATTTAATTCGACTACATTCAATTATCCTTGTTTTTCTTTTGTTGATGTTCATCTTATATCCTCCTATCAAGACAATATCCATGCCACTCAGCTGCTCTTCCAGGTCCTTTGCTGTCTCTCACAGAATTACAATGTCATGAGCGAACCTCAAAGTTTTTATTTCATCTTCATGGATTTTAATTCCTACTCCGAATTTTTATTTTGTTTCATTTACTGCTTCCTCAATATACTTATTGAATAACATCGAGGATAGGCTACAAGCCTGTCTCACTTCCTTCCTAACCACTGCTTCCCTTTCATGGCACTCGACTCTTATAATTCCCATCTGCTTCCTGTACAAATTGTAAATAGCCTTTCGTTCCCTGTATTTTAGCCCTGGCATCTTCTGAATTTGAAAGAGAATATTCCAGTCAACATTTTCAAAAGCTTTCTCTAAGTCTACAAATGCTAGAAACGTAGGTTTGCCTTAATCTATTTTCTAAGCTAAGTCGTAGGGTCAGTATTGCCTCACGTGTTCCAACATTTCTACGGAATCCAAACTGATCTTCCCCGAGGTCGACTTCTACCAGTTTCTCCATTTGTCTGTAAGGAATTCATGTTAGTATTTTTCAGCCGTGGCTTATTAAACTGATAGTTCGGTAGTTTTCACATCTGTCAACATCTACTTTCTTTGGTATCGGAATTATTATATTCTTCTGGAAGTCTGAGGGTATTTCGCCTGTTTCTTACATTTTGCTCACTAGATGGTAGAGTTTTGTTACCCCTGGCTCTCCCAAGGCCGTCAGTAGTTCTAATGGAATGCTGTCTACTCCCGAGGCCTTGTTTCGACTTAGGTCTTTCAGTGCTCTGACAAACTCTGCACGCAGTATCATAACTCCTATTTCATCTTCATCTACATTCCCTTTCTATAATATTGTCCTCAAGAACATCCCCGTTGTATAGACCCTCTATATACTCCTTCCACCTTTCTGCTTTCCTTTCTTTGCTTAGAACTAGGTTTCCATCTAAACTCTTAATATTCATGAAAGTGGTTCTCTTTTCTCCAAAGGTCTCTTTGTAGGCAGTATCTGTCTTACCCCTAGTGATATGCGCCTCTATATCCTTACATTTGTCCTCTAGCCATCCCTGCTTAGCCATTTTGCACTTCCTGTCGATCCCATTTTTGAGACGTATGTATTTCTTTTAAGGTACCTAATGGAAGAATGGGAATGAGCGTTTGGCGTCATTGGCCGGGAGGCCCCTTACGGGGGAGGTCCGGCCGCCTTGGTGCAGGTCTTACTTACTGCATTCGACGCCACATTGGGCGACCTCCGCGCCGGATGGGGATGGAATGATGATGAAGACAACACAACACCCAGTTCCTGAGCGGAGAAAATCCCCGACCCAGCCGGGAATCGAACCCGGGCCTCTTAGAACGGCAGTCAGTCATGCTGAAGATTCAGCTATTGAGGCGGACAGGTACATAATACTATGCCATATATATATTGTTAACGTGTATATATATATATATATATATATATATATATATATATATATATATATATATATATATATATATATATATGCGCAATATGTAAAGGGTAAACATGGTTATCGAAAGCATCAAAATGTACCTTTCCGAGTTCAAATTTTTACACGTTAGTGTAAGTAGCATTTAGGCACATATAGACAAAATACTCTCACAAAAAGCAAATTACCCCACTACCACACGGTTGTGCTCCCCGAGGCACTGTATGGAGCAGAGACCACACTAATCCTGGGGCATACACGTATCAGACAACTAGAAGAAGTAGTATGGAAAATCCTTAGGAAAGTATATGGTGCAACTAACAACAATGGAAGATCGATCAAGAAACCTGCTGAGGAACTATACAAACATACGGAGAAATCACAGATAAGATTAGAAAACGCAGACTACAATTCTATGGATACCCATACAGAATGCCATCACACAGACTGACCAAACAGATCTTTGACTGGGTAATCACTAGAAACAACAAATGGGTGGCAGAGGTGCAAAAACGACCTGAACCAACTCAGCATCACACCAGACACAATATACGACAGAATAAAATTCAGAAACTTCATTAAGAAAACTATATGAGATACACTGTGACAAACGAACACGCGTAAAATGGACCGAAGAACGCAAACAAGACCACAGCCGGAAGATGAAAGATATATGGGCAACCAAAAAGGTAGCCAAGATTAAGCGGAAGACACGAAGCCGACAAGAAACATGCACAGAGGACCGGATACAGAAACACAGCGAGAGAGTGAGGGAAGTTTGGGCAGCAAGGAAGGCAGCAAAAGGAATTGGCCATATAGTTTAGTCCAACTGCGCTCTTTAAGGGCAAAACACTAACACTAAACAAGGCTGAAGGTCTGAGGAAGGAAGCTGGACAGACGAGTTGGAAGAAATGGACATAGGAAACGGGTTCTATTGGGGCCAGATCTGGGGATTTTGGCGGCCACGGGAATACCTCAACATGCCGGATACAGAGACCCGTGTCATATGGCGAAATGTTGTGATCTGCATAAAGATGGCACCATCGTACTGTGCCGTAAAATTTCCTTCAATCACTACCATCTGTGAGCTGAAGTCATAGTCGAGGTCTACCCACAGCATAACGCCAGGTGTAACATGGCAGTGCCTCTCCAAAACATCTGAAAAGCGGGACCTTTTCCCAGATCTCCGCCACTTTCGCCGACTATGGTGTTACGGTTAGTGTAGAGCTGCGATTCATCGCTGAAGACAATGAGACGTCGTTCATGTGCAGTGCACGCATACTGTGGAGGGAACAGCAACCTACGCCTAGAATGGTACTTCTCTCGTGTGGCAGCCGCTATTCTCCTACGATTGGTGCAGGACGACACGCAATATTCATTGGGGTCCATTACTAATTGTCAATTGGCAGGCGAAGATGTGGAAGGGTACGATGTGCCTGGGGCACGGTCCTCCCTGTGGTGCTTAGATGTGGTTTATCGAAACTCTGACGATGGGTACGCCTGCCCTCACGTCTCTCACGTCCCCATGCTGCCCATCATGCGAATGTCCGTAAAGTATGAACATTGCACGAGTCTGTCAGCCTGTCAAACAGAGTCAGACAATAAAGTTCCTTTCATTCTTCGACAGGTGATACTAATGCTCTCATACACTACTCGGTGGCGTGTCCATGACGCATATCACTCAACATCCGCCCCTTATATTCCCCACCAGATCCGGTGACAATACTAAACGCTAATGCTCTCTAGTGGCTGTCCTACCTGTCACAGAGTATTGCAACTTCAACCATTTACATCACAGCAATATTTCCGTGAGTGTTTTAAGTTACATTGACATTCGACCATGACTTCTGGGTGCTTCCACATTTTTTATCAGACGATTCGCTTCCTCCTTCAGTTGCGTGGCCATATTGTCCGTACCTATTTTGTGTTTATTGAAGGCAGTTCTTCCAATAAATGTATTTACCACTGTGGTGTCGTCCAAAGACCGATGTGCCAAGGCACGATTGTTACCTGATGACGAAGCCACAAGGGAGGCTACTCGCTGTAATGCAGCGACGAATCAGCGGAGTCGGAGTGGACACACTTGGAGGAAGCTTCATGGCAGATTAAAATTATGTTCCGGACCGAGACTCCAACTGGGGACCTTTGCCTTTGGTGGGCAAGTGTCCTACCATCTGAGCTACCCAAGCACGACTCACGCCCCGTTCTCACACTTCTGCCAGAACTTCTTCTCCTACCTTCCAAACTTCACAGAAGCTCTCCTGCGAGCGGGGCGTGAGTCGTGCTTGGGTAGCTCAGATGGTAGAGCACTTGCCCGCGAAAGGCAAATGTCCCGAGTTCAAGTCTCTGTCCGGCACACAGTTTTACTCTGCCAGGAAGTTTCATATCAGCGCACACTCCGCTGCAGAGTGAAAATCTCATTCTGGACACTTGGAGGAGTTTCCACACGCCACGCATCAGCATGCTTACATCTGAAGGAGAGAAGACGGCAGGTCACATAACCCTATTTACCAGCAACTTCGCTCAGTGGATGAGTGGTCTAAGACGTGTCTAGGCTTATCAGTAGATGATGGACCGTTTCTGAGAAAACGATTGCTAAGGTTTTCGACGTAATTCTCACGCCATTTAGAGCGCCGTAAGCCTAATTTGCGGAATAATGGCAGGCACCGTGTTCTCACACTTTTGCAACTCATGTTCAAAACCCAATTATTATTCTCATTAATTTAATTTTATTTTATTTTCAGATATCTATCATTGTCTGTAGAAGATAACTACATGAATGTATTACATTAACTGAAAAATTACAACTGGTTTTCACAATAAGTGTCATAAATTTATTATATAAGACGTGTGTATGGTAGTTTCAGAGGTTACAACCTTTTTAAAATCAGATGTCCTTATATTTCATTCTTATATCAATTCTTAACCTTTATATTTTATTCTTATGTTTGTTCTTCAAGAAGATTTGTTTGATATCCATCATAGAAAAGTCTGCAACAGCAACATTCTTCATTTGAATACCATTTGAGAAAGAAACGTCGTTAAAAAACAACACTCTTGACACTACGGATCTCGGAATATTGAATTCGCTAACGATTTCCGAAATGGCATGCCCCATGCGTCTATCTGGAACTACCATTCCTCGTTCAAGGTCTGTGAATACCTGAGGTGCGTCCGTAATCATGTCGGGCACCTTCCCACATGAATCATCTGAGTATAACTGACGGCTTCGTCATTGCACTGCCATTTTATATCTTATTTACCCAATAGTACCGCCATGTGAATATGTGCATATATCTATCCAACGATTTTTTGTCATCTCCGTGCACCCTCAAGGCGCGGAAGCTTCGTCTCAAAAGATG
The DNA here is from genome assembly GCF_021461385.2 of Schistocerca piceifrons. NCBI lineage: Eukaryota > Metazoa > Arthropoda > Insecta > Orthoptera > Acrididae > Schistocerca > Schistocerca piceifrons. The sequence continues at coordinate 744,285,272 of NC_060141.1, read as the reverse complement.
TGACGCTGTTACAACCTCAACGTGCGAAAAGTACACTGCTGGCCATTCAAATTGCTACACCAAGAAGAAATGCAGATGATAAACGGGTATTAAAAGGACAAATATATTATACTATAACTGACATGTGATTACATTTTCAAGCAATCTGGGTGCATAGATCCTGAGAAATCAGTACCCTGAACAATCACATCTGGCCGCAATAACGGCCTCGAGACGCCTGGGCATTGAGTCAAACAGAGCTTGGATGGCGTGTACAAGTACAGCTGCCCATGCAGCATCAACACGATACCACAGTTCATCAAGAGTAGTGACTGGCGTATTATGACGAGCCAGTTGCTCGGCCACCATTGACCAGACGTTTCCAATTGGTGAGAGATCTTGAGAAAGTGCGGGCCAGGGCAGCAGTCGAACATTTTCTGTATCCAGAAAGACCCGTACAGGACCAGCAACATGCGGTTATGCATTATCCTGCTGAAATGTAGGATTTCGCAGGGATCGAATGAAGGGTAGAGCCATGGGTCGTAATACATCTGAAATGTAACGTCCACTGTTCAAAGTGCCGTCATTGCGAACAAGAGGTGACCGAGACGTGTAACCAATGGCACCCCATACCATCACGCCGGGTGAAACGCCAGTGTGGCGATGACGAGTACACGCTTCCAATGTGCGTTCACCGCGATGTCGCCAAACACGGATGCGACAATCATGATGGTGTAAATAGAACCTGGATTCATCCCAAAAAATGACGTTTTGCCATTCGCGCACCCACGTTCGTCGTTGAGTACACCATCGCAGGCGCTCCTGTCTGTGATTCAGCGTCAAGGGTAACCGCAGCCATGGTCTCCGAGCTGATAATCCATGCTGCTGCAAACGTCGTCGAACTGTTCGTGCAGATGGCTGTTGTCTTGCAAACGTCCCCATCTCTTGACTCAGGGATCGGGACGTGGCTGCACGATCCGTTGCAGCCATGCGGATAAGATGCCTGTCATCTCGACTGCTAGTGATACGACGCCTTTGGGATCCAGCACGGCGTTCCGTATTACCCCCCTGCACCCACCCATTCAATATTCTGCTAACAGTCACTGGATCTCGACCAACGCGAGCAGCAATGTCGCGATACGATAAACCGCAATCGCGATAGGCTACAATCCGACCTTTATCAAAGTCGGAAATGTGATGGTACGCGTTTCTCCTCCTTACACGAGGCATCATAGCAACGTTTCACTAGGCAACGCCGGTCAACTGCTGTTTGTGTATGAGAAATCGGTTGGAAACTTTCCTCATGTCAGCACGTTGTTGGTGTCGCCACCGGCGCAAACCTTGTGTGAATGCTCTGACAAGCTAATCATTTGAATATCACAGCATCTTCTTCCTGTCGGTTAAATTTCGCGTCTGTAGCACGTTATCTTCGTGGTGTAGCAATTTTAATGGCCAGTAGTGTACCTCGCCGAAGGTAACTCATGTCGAGCTGTACTGGTCAGCCCTCTTTAGGCAGCGGTAGCGAAGTACTGAGTGGACCTGGACTGCTACAGAGGACGGCAGAGGGATGGTTATGAGCGTCAGGGGGTGATTTGCATGCTGAAATTACAGCTGCCGTCGTCAGGTGTCCGGGGCGGAGTCGGCAAAGGCCGGAGCCGCCAGCGGCGCTGGGATTAACGGTGCGCAAGCGGTAGCAGGGGCTAGCTGCTTACTGGAAGACCAAGGTGGAGTGTAGACCGCCAAGTCAGTTATTAAAACTGACACCTAACGTCTTCCTCGAGCTCTATAAGTCACTTCATCTCTGGAACAGCGGACGGTTATAGATGCCTCGAGTTAACAGCTCGAAATGAGGATGTCGTACCTGACGAAACAACATTTGTCGTCGCAGTGGTGGTTTCCTATATTTGCTCCTGAAGAAGGCCGAGTTGATACTACACGATTAAAAAAAATATTAGTTCACTTTTTAAAACATTTAAATTTTAAATTATCCATTTCCACCGGAAACTCGTATTTAATACTATCACTGAACATTAATCTATCAGTCATATGAATGGATGGTGTCCATTATTTCGGATATGTCCAGAAGAACAGACACGTCGCGAAATCTGCAGCCATGACACATATTACGTAAACTGAAGGAGGAAGGAAGAGAAAGAATTAGGGCTTTGTACGGTTTCAGTTGTGACGAGTAAAACTGTGTGCCTGACTGGGATTCGAATAAATACCTGGTGCAGCTGATATCAATAATACCTTCCATTTCTTTCCTTTCACCCCCTTCCTCGTTTCATTTACTTTAATATATCACCTGATACAGAGCAAGATGATAGTATGTTCTCACAGACTACAACTGACGATAACATTTATACAGAATTTTGTCCAATGCAACTATCACACATCTGGTACAGCAGAGACACGATGCTGTCGTCTTCGACGATAATTGGCGAATGGGGTGGATGTCAGTGAAGTCACTAGGAGACCACTGCAAATCCCAGAAACTTCGCTCAGTGGAAGAGCAGTCCAAATAAGTGAACACGTGTGTTAACTCATCCGCAGATGTTCGATCGTGTAGAAGGAAGAGACGCTCAAAGTTTCTGAGGTACTAACATGCCTTTTAGCGAGTAACTAGTACAGTCAAAGCGATGACGGAGTGGCTAGCGTCCTGCCTTCACACTTTTCCACCCTGTGTTCGAAACGCGAATATAATTTTTATTTTTACTTTTATTTACCTACTGACGTCCATGGAAGATTACTACACAAGTGTTCTTCAATGTATACACTCCTGGAAATTGAAATAAGAACACCGTGAATTCATTGTTCCAGGAAGGGGAAACTTTATTGACACATTCCTGGGGTCAGATACATCACATGATCACACTGACAGAACCACAGGCACATAGACACAGGCAACAGAGCATGCACAATGTCGGCACTAGTACAGTGTATATCCACCTTTCGCAGCAATGCAGGCTGCTATTCTCCCATGGAGACGATCGTAGAGATGCTGGATGTAGTCCTGTGGAACGGCTTGCCATGCCATTTCCACCTGGCGCCTCAGTTGAACCAGCGTTCGTGCTGTACGTGCAGACCGCGTGAGACGACGCTTCATCCAGTCCCAAACATACTCAATGGGGGACAGATCCGGAGATCTTGCTGGCCAGGGTAGTTGACTTACACCTTCTAGAGCACGTTGGGTGGCACGGGATACATGCGGACGTGCATTGTCCTGTTGGAACAGCAAGTTCCCTTGCCGGTCTAGGAATGGTAGAACGATGGGTTCGATGACGGTTTGGATGTACCGTGCACTATTCAGTGTCCCCTCGACGATCACCAGTGGTGTACGGGCAGTGTAGGAGATCGCTCCCCACACCATGATGCCGGGTGTTGGCCCTTTGTGCCTCGGTCGTATGCAGTCCTGATTGTGGCGCTCACCTGCACGGCGCCAAACACGCATACGACCATCATTGGCACCAAGGCAGAAGCGACTCTCATCGCTGAAGACGACACGTCTCCATTCGTCCCTCCATTCACGCCTGTCGCGACACCACTGGAGGCGGGCTGCACGATGTTGCGAATGGTCCTCGCCGATACCCCAGGAGCAACAGTGTCGCTAATTTGCTGGGGAGTGGCGGTGCGGTCCCCTACGGCACTGCGTAGGATCCTACGGTCTTGGCGTGCATCCGTGCGTCGCTGCGGTCCGGTCCCAGGTCGACGGGCACGTGCACCTTCCGCCGACCACTGGCGACAACATCGATGTACTGTGGAGACCTCACGCCCCACGTGTTGAGCAATTCGGTGGTACGTCCACCCGGCCTCCCGCAGGCCCACTATACGCCCTCGCTCAAAGTCCGTCAACTGCACATACGGTTCACGTCCACGCTGTCGCGGCATGCTACCAGTGTTAAAGATTGCGATGGAGCTCCGTATGCCACGGCAAACTGGCTGACACTGACGGCGGCGGTGCACAAATGCTGCGCAGCTAGCGCCATTCGACGGCCAACACCGCGGTTCCTGGTGTGTCCGCTGTGCCGTGCGTGTGATCATTGCTTGTACAGCCCTCTCGCAGTGTCCGGAGCAAGTATGGTGGGTCTGACACACCGGTGTCAATGTGTTCTTTTTTCCATTTCCAGGAGTGTATTATGATAACGTTGTCCTTATTCGTCTACTGATTGTATGTCTGGTAAATTAATTTATGAAGGAAACTACAAATGAACATAAAAGTTATTTGAAATTGTTTTTAGTGAATTTTGTGTAGTTCAACCTGATTCATAATCCGCTGCAAGCGCCAGTTTTCGGAAAATTATTCCTTTATGCATGGTTTGCCACTACAACTATCACCTGCCGACTATTCGCCAGGTGATGGTTGAAGTGGTCACTGTAACAAATATCTACTATTACCAGTATGCTGGCCCCTGTTTTGATCACAAGCGAGGTAGATTATTCCTACACGTCTGTAAGTGGTCTGAAGATGGCGTACTGAAACGCTGAAACTGGTTGCCTAATAAGATAAGGTTGAACACTGACTGGTGAAAGGTGTTTAATTTGACATCTTCTATCGAACAGCCGGGTCCCGCAACCATCGCTAAAAAGATGGACATAGAGGGAAATGGTTATGTTCGTCTACTTGGAGACCATTTGCAGCAATTCATGAACTTCATGTTCCCACGCAACGATGGAATTTTTATGGTTGTGCCATGTCATTAAGCAATTCGCGACTAGTTTGAGAAACATCGTGGATAATTCGAGCGAACGATTTCTCCGCCTAGACAGACGCACTTGGGACATAATCGAGGAGTCAGTTCGTGCACGAAATTCTTAACTGGCGACACTTTCAGAATTATGGCCGGTTATATAGGCAGCATGGCACAATATTTCTGTAGGGGACTTTCAGCGACGTGTTGAGCCCATGCCACGTCGAATTTTTGCACTACACAGGAGGTCCGGCCTGATATCAAGAGGTACCCCATGACATTTGTTACCTCAATGTAAAACTGATCGTGGATAATGTAACTTGGTTTGCCTACCTTAAGGTGCATGACATATTTCCTGAGCCAGTTTTATTCTTGTCTCCTGTATTAATATCTTTGAGTAGGACTTTATATCGAGAGGAAGCTTTGATGAATTTGAACGACAAGATGCACTAGGTTGGTTGTTGGATATAAGGGGGTAAGGAGCATGCTGGTAGTTCCAGAATTGAAGATTGTCCAGTGACGATCTTACTATTGATCTGATCGTTCACTAAACGATTTATAGCAGGAAAAATTGTCGGAAATATTTTGTAGTAATTAAAATCAGATAAAGGACCTGAAAATTAAATGATTTTATCCAACAAAAGATATAAAACGTGGACAGTACCTCCAATAAGACAGTGTTACTAAAGAAACTGCCATGTAGAGTCAAATTAAGTTAAGACTGATAGTTAGATTTCTTTCATCTGCTTCCAATGGAAAATGCCAGAGAAAATCAACAAGACATATTCACGACTTTCATACCTAGTAGCACAGAAACTGGTTGTGAAACCACTCCAAATATGGGAAGTACTAGGCTTTATGTGAATGCCAGAGCACTTTACTGTGCTGATCACTAATCTGTAAAAAAAAACCAAGAAGCATCAGAAAAAATACAACAAGAAAACATTGAAATTTCATGATAAAGAAAGGAGTTAGACAGGGATGTATACTACGTTTCCTTTTTATTAGTGTGGCAAATACGTGATGAGTAATGCAGGTGTAACTTATAAGGAGGCTGGAATTAAAATTTATTTTATTTATTTTAATTTTAAGTCTTGTTCTGTGGGACGACATTGAGCAGCAAATCTCCAAGATCAAGGATCGTGTCAGTATATGAAATTACTACATAAAAGTAATAACAGGTAAAATAAAATGTTTATGGACCCAAAGAAAGTCAAGCCACAACTTTAAGTAACCGCAGTCAACAATATAACAAGAGTCAGATTAATTTTTCTAGGAACTCCTCAACGAAACAGAGGGAGTGACCTATGAGGAAACTCTTCAGCTTCGATTTGAAAGCTCATGTATTATTGGTAAGATCTTTGAATTCTTGTAGCAGCTGATTGAAAATGGATGCAGCAGTATGCGTCACACCTTTCTGCACATGAGTTAAAGAAGTGCAGTCCAAATGCAGATTGGATTTCTGCAGAGTATTAAGTAATTGAAAGCTGCCAATTCTTGGGAATAAGCTGATATTGTTAACAAGAAACTACAGTAATGAATATATATATTGAGAGGGCAATATCAGAATACCCAGACTAGTGAAAAGGGATTGACAAGAGGTTCGCGAACTTACACCACTTATTACCCGAACTGGCAGTTTCTGAGCCAAAAATATCCGTTTAGAATGGGAAGAGTTCTGCAAAATATAATACCATACGACATAAGCGAATGAAAATAAGCAAAGTACCCAAATTTCCGGGACGAACGATCACTTACTTCAGATACCGTTCGAATAGCAAAAATGTTAGCATTAAGTGTTTGAGCACGATCCTGAAAGTCAGCTTTCAATGACATTTTACTATCTATCTGAATATCTAGAAATTTGAAGTTTCACTCGTCATATGTCCGTTCTGTGAAATTAAAAGGTCGGGTTTTGTTGAATCGTGTCTACTGTGATTTAGCGTTAGTTTATTTCCTACAAATCATGAACTTGTGATGTTACAAAATAGAAGTGATGTTGCTATTCAATGGAAAGTTGGAAGTTGAGATTTAACTAACTGTTTTATCAATCACAATTGGCGTAAGAATCATGGATTGACCATTGTCATAAAATATTGCATATTGAGATGTGATTAGTTTTTACTTGCGGTTTCGCGTGGCTTGAGGCAGTCTCAACTAGCGTGCTATTGATTAAGAAATTGCGTTATCGTCTTTCTAATTACTTCATGATCGTAGATACGATCATACCCGGTTGTGAAGTTATTGTTATGACAAAACAATTTCCTAAGGGACCAGAAAGTTCTTAAGGGCGCAAAAACAACTGTAACATCACACAAAAGAGAAATTCAATATTAAAGCTGATGCAAGAAGACGATAAAACAGTTTTCTTTTTATCAATGTAACACGCACATTGGACTGCTGATCTTGGAGTCTGTAATATAAGCAAAATGCATAATTAAAATGAAAATAATACTGAGGAGATAATCGAAATGAGCACTGCTAAATGATTCAGTATTCCCAGAACAAATATTTATTATAACTAAAACATATATCGTACCTTATGCTTAATACAACAATGACGGTAGATTTTTATGTCCGTATCATGTCCATTTAGCGCTCTTTTATATAGCCATTGTCCTCTTGAGTCGCTCGTGCTTCGTCACGGTAAATTACAACAGTCCTTCTTCCTACACTTCACTCAAAACTTAGGCATAACACGTTTTTATACATTTAGTAAAAAAAATTATATCAGACTGCCACAAATCTGCGTCCGTCTTACTCGAGAAAAACAGTACAAGTCTTCTTAGCGCTCCAGGCTTCATTTGTTCTCCAGCGAACAAAATAGTGAAGGATCGCATATCCATCCGTATTTTTCTGTTTTTATTGCCGCCCAAAGACGACGAATTACATTATCTAGAAAATTCCACCGTCGCCATGCGACGCCTTATTATATATTAATCATTCTTTATAAACAAGTATTTGCCTTCTGGCTGAAAGTATTAACTACTCGTATTTGCTGTTTTAATGAAGTCAAAAATAGCGAATATCACATTGCCTCCCATGAGGAGAGAGGGAATGCCGAAGGATTACCTCGATCCTCATGTCCTCATGAGATATTCGTGATTTTTGGTGTGACATTTACATAATGTTACTGGCGTACCATGTACTTAAATTGAAATTACATTTATAAACATATATCAGATATTTATCATTTTTCAAAATAAAGTTTTTCATTCTTTGTTCATCAGTCACTTCATTCCATAATACCAAGACTAACATTTATGTGCATTTTTAAGTTTGGTCCATATTTGCTTATAACAATAAGTGAACGTTCATTTCGCACTTCAGGGGATAGAATTCAGGAATTACTTTCTCTTGAGCTTAACAACTAATACATGAGTACAGTTTATTTTCACTAAACTAGAGTGGACAATGTTCGAGCATCTGTTGACTCCTTGTGGTTCAATTACAGTTTAATAACGTAGCACTACACTTCGTGATGCTTTCACTTTCTGTGTTAGCTGTCTACGGCGTTCATCATGCAGTACATCTGTCCTTTCCACTGTGGTGCCAGGAATTCAAGTGGCTTCCCGGGTTTTTATTTACAATATGAAACAGAAGAAGTGGAAAATTATTAGTATGACTTACAAGCTACTGGATACATTTTTTAAGGATCGGGACTGGTCTGGAGTTTAGGGTCTTCCTATAGTGCACATTCATTTTCTTTGTCCATCAAGAGGCAGGATTATAATTCATTTTAGCAGTGTTCAGGAGTGCCGGTATTAATGGCTTTAAGGCCTGAGTAATCTAACAATCTACTTCTCACTCATCTTAACTTCAACTCAAGAAAATTGTTTAATTTACATATGAAAATGTAGTCACACAAGTGTAGAAATGTCTTTCCTCCAGTATGTACGATTGAAGTCATGGCGGTTAGCAGTTTAAAGTTTGGATTGTTTCGTCACCCACACGTCAGCCACTCACAGCGGCTGCACAGTGTTGCGTGAGCTCCAACACTCAGTATCCGTTCGCGCTCAGGCTGTAACAGAGCTGGTGGTCGTCGAGTGCTCCTTTTTTTTGTGAACTTCGTATCACACGAGTGCATCGATACAAACACCTCGCGCGCGTTTTCCATCGGAGGAGCCAGACACTGAAGCTGCCTCCATACTTCTCTGTCAACTGCCTCCCATGAGGCTCACAGGTAAGTGACGACGAATGTTTTAGCTGTCGCTGCACTTAGAACAACACTGAACTTTGCGTTGCACCTGTTGTCGTAGCCTTGACTTCTTTTTTACACTTGCAGTACAACACTACCACTAGTATACAGTGAACAGTTATTTTTATTATGCACGTCGCACTTTAGTGTGCATCTTCACACAGCATTCGTGCTTAGTTCCTTCGCCGATGGAGTTCATTTACAAAACAATCAATTTTGCACGTTTCCTCCACTGGTATAGAAAGACTTATATTCTACTATTTACAAAATATCACTTACGAGCTAATATTTACAATTAATGGTCACTCCTTTTGTTAAGTCCAGTGAACAACTGCTTTATGAATGGACTCTTTATATCTCAAGATTTGCTTTCACTAGTGAACCTAAAAATATTCTTTCAAACTTTCTTTTAAGTGCTCATCTCCTCATTATGAAAACTACAGGTTTCGCAACACTCGTTGCATTTATTCTTTAGTGCACCCAAGATCATTTTCTACTGCCACGCAGCATATCTACTACTTAACGAGTATGCATTTAACGCTGAATCTTTTTTTTTTTTTTTGCTTGCCAAATTTGTTTTTATATTTGAGGGCAGACTGGATAACAATAGGTCTCCCTCTTCGCTTCATGTACTCAGCAATCGTTCTCTGTTAAAAAAAAAAAATAGGGTAACGCGTGTCTACTATTTTTTTTTTTTTTTTTTGCATGAATGGAATTACCGACAGTTCACTGGGTTTACGCAACCGGTCCATAACAAACATTACCAAAGCTAGCGAAGTTCATCACGCTACGTGTCTCATTTCTCATAAGCACTGCTTTGCCCCGAAGCACACGTGCCTTTTACAAGTCGACCCTTGGTCTGGGTTAATGAACCAGGATCAAAAGGAACGGGCACAAGGAAAATGGATTTCATAAGAGGAGTGTCTTAGGAGACATTTTTGCAATAAAATCTGCATGTAAATTAAATTATCTTAATAAACATAGGCACATATATAAATTTCAACCTCTTTCATTACAGCATGCTTTGCTACTTCTACGTCTTACTCTGGTTATAGTCAGTATTCAGTTTAAATATCACTGCATTGCTTGTTCTTTAGATTAGCCTTCAATTAGGGTATTGAATGGTCGCTAGATTACACTACAAATCTTCTGAAGATCTTTACTTGGACTTATTTATGATACAGGGGGCTTGCTGTGTGGTTATTTAGTAACTTGATTCTACTGAAATCAATTCGTCAGCTAACATTTCTCATATACTCTTTACATTGGGCTCAGATCACAGGGAAATAGTTTACTTTCATAGCAATTAATGGCCTCGTGGAGTACTTACGCTACATTATTGATGCTTCATGGTTTGCCTCCATTTGTACTGTATTTCACCTTACTTAGTTTACTACAGCTTATTGTCTCCTTGCGTGAACACATGCGGGTTACCACTTGTTTTTCCATTTAACAGCACGCTTTAACTGAACTTTAAGCTATTTCTTCTACTCCTGTCCACTGTCTGGACTGTTTGAACATGTACCTTTTTTTTTTTTTAAGCAGGTAATTTGGGCTTTTACTACAGAACTTCAAGTACTTACATTACTAAAAATAAATCTATAAATATTCTTGTACCTTGAGAGAAGTGCTTATTTACGCATCCTTCTCCATTTCTCACCTTTACATATTTATATAGCTCCGGGCAATCGCCTCGCAAGCATTTTTTTTTTTTTTTTTTTTTTTAATACTAACTTAAAATTAAATTGAAATTCTTGGTGCCACCCCAGTTTCCTGCTTCAGCTTGTTGAAGAAATATCGGTTCATGTCCATCACTATAAACAATTTTTTCATACATAGCATTTAATACTTAAAGTTTACATGTAATAGCCGTTACCATGTAGTCAGTGCGCTGTTCAACACAATACTTATCATTAACAGTTCACACAAGGAAATTTCTAGTAAGCAAGAGGCAAGAAACCAAAACATATTCTATCTGCAGTTGAAGCTGCGTCTGTAAACTAAATCTCTGTTTCAATGGACCAATCGCTCCCGATATGGAGCAGCCCTGAATCGGCAATGATAAAACTTTTGAAACAGAAGACACCTGTCTGAAGAGACATGATGACATCACATTGATGTTTGCTCCTGTATCAACAATGGCTGTGACAGGAATGTTGGCAATAGAAATCTTAATCGAAGCCTGGACCTGTTCATCATAAATGTCATTAATGTCTTGAGCTTCTAGGTCAGGTGCAAGGTCATCTCGTAAGTCGGTCTCATGGTCGTACCGTATCGCATTAACATACTCAGAATCAGAGTATTCGTTAGTACCCCCATTGGAACCGGCAGCGACCTCTAGGAGGCTGAAAGGTGCTGCCTCTAATTTTCCGCAGGATGTTTAACCTGTTTGTCATTCATGGCCTTAAGTGTTTGTTCCGTTTCATATTGGTGCTGGTTATGTGGTACAAATGCCGGTGTAAAGGGGTAAAATCCACTGGGTGCATTCACTTGTGAATAGAATACTTGAGAAGGCTGATGTCGCCCGATCTTTTGGTTGCCGGCAAAACCATTTCCTTGTGAAGGAAAGTTCGCATTTGGTGCCATTTGAAAATTGTTCTGCGGTCCTCTATCCTGTGAATAGTTGTTCTTATGTTGTGCTGGGTGGCCTCCGCCTTGCCCATGCCACTTGCTATATTTCGACCTATAACTTTGATTGTACACTGGTCCATTTGAAAAATTACCACTAGTTTGTGGAGAATTTCCATGCTGCTCAGGCGCAGAATTAAAGGGTGGGTTTCCGTACTGATGTTGTACCTGGTGGTTGTAAATTGGGTGGTATCTCTGCTGATTACTGTAATTGGTTTTCTGCTTCCGTTTAAAGTTATTGCCGTTTGCGTTTTGATAACCGCTGGCAGGTTGGTAACAGCGGTCGCAGTAGCTCGCTCTCTCCTTGGGCGCATTGTTGTCCGCGTGCGATGCATTCTGCTGGCTGCCAGGGAAGAATTTGCCGCTGCCAACCTTGGAGCGCACATCCTCGCTAATTAAATCTAAGGAATCCAGCACAGAAAGGAATACATCCGTGTCTTCTTCGGACACATTTACTAATTTCTCTCTAATAGACACAGGGAGTTTGCTTTTGAGAATCATAATTACGTCCTTGGAAGAAATCGGAGAATCCCAGAATTTAATTTTTGCTAGATACTTCTCAAAGTATCGCCGGAGACTTCCATGCTTCTCATTGAAAATTTCCGCACCATACACCTCCTTCCTTAATCTTTGCTGTACCCCATTACTCCAAAATTTTGCCAAGAACATTTTCTCAAACTCTTCATAATTCCTACACGTGTCTACCATTTCCGTTCCCCATAATGCTGCATCACCAGAAATAAAGCCAGTGACGAACTGAATACGCTGTCTGTCTGTCCAGCTCCTGGGAAATATGCCGGAAAAATTCTTTAGGAACACGATGGGGTGTATTTCTCGCTTCTGCGGATGAAAAACAGGAAAAGTGCGATGCTTAATCACACTTTCCTCTTGCATTAAACTCACAATTGTGGGCGGATCATTTAGTTTCCCTACTCGGGACTCAACAGGACTGTTGTTTTGCATGTAATCAGGCGGTGAACAATAAGGAGTTGACTGACATTCGTCACCGTCTAAATAGTTGTTCCCTATAGTTTGCGTATGCGTGTGCGGATTTTCTACCCAGTTTCTCAGCATTCTGACTTCGTCCACTACTTGCTGCTTCCACTCGGGAAGATCCCGTGTGAGTGTCCTCCGAATCTGTCCCAATTCAGAAACTACTGTGTCTCCAGACTTACCAGGAGCAGCTAAGATTTCATAAGTTACATCCTTGACAGTCTCCCTAAGCTCCTCCCTGACCTTCTTTTCGATAAAAATATCTTTACCCTTTATCCATTCACTGTAGTGTTCCGACAATGCCTCCGTGTGTGCTTTCACGGTGCTCTTAACCTGTTCTTCAATATTGATTGAGTCTATCTGCCTCGACAGATCCTCCACTACACCTTCAATGTCAGATACTGCATTTCTAACTGAGTTTATTTCTTTGGTAGCTGCCTGAATTTTTGTGTTTAATGTTCCAGATACTTCAGCTATTTCACTTTTCACCTGTTTCTGCATTTTCTGAATTTGATCACTGATCTTAGTTTGCACCTCACCCAAATGGGTATTTAATTCAGCCGTAATTTCTTTATGCAGATCTGTTTTGATTGTGCCTAGCTGTGTTTTTAATGATTCGCTTACAGCATCTAATCGGGCGTTAACAGTCTCATTTTGTGTTTTTATAGTCTCATTTTGTGTTTTTACTGATTCGCTTACAGCATCTAATCGGGCGTTAACAGTCTCATTTTGTGTTTTTACTGATTCGCTTACAGCATCTAATCGGGCGTTAACAGTCTCATTTTGTGTTTTTATAGTCTCATTTACTGCGTCAAACTGTTGTTTCAGCATTTCCATTAACGCACCGAGGTCATTTGTAGCTGCAGCGGGAAGAATTTGGACTTTAGGGTCACTTTCCCCTGTTACAGACATGGTTAGTTCAGTTTCCACACGGGAACCTACCGTTCGCGATCGTAAAGGGTATGGAATACTATTAACGTCTTCACTCCCGTCTCCTGTTGTCACCTGTCTCTGTTTACTATCTGCCATTTTCGTTAGTAAATCACGTGCTACGTAAGGCTTTCGTCGTTTGTCAGTGACGTGGTGAGTCCGCTAAGAGCACCACTCTCGCGTGAGCAACAAATGAAATTCTATCTGGCAAGAAGACAAGATGGAACCTAACCGTTTCAGACAAATGAATGAAGATGCTCTTCACTGCAAATTGCGCACACTATCCACCATGTTGAAAATGCAATACAGGTATACTAACAATGGGGAGAAATAATTTCTATTATCAGACTACGAAGAATTTTACTTTGAAAGATAAAATAAAGCAGATTTTCTATAGCGGGAAGGAGATAGAAAGGATGTGGATCGACTTGGAAAAGCAACGTTGCTACTAAAGCACTACACTGCGTATGCAAAATTCTGACTTACTTTTTGATGGCTTGAATACCGCTATGTTGTCTCAGCAAATTCACGTCTCTTTTCTTTTCTTTTCTCTCGGTAATTAAACTGCATTATTGACCGTTATTCTCACAGAGATACGATGTGTACATGAAACGACAGAACATTTATTAACACAAGCACATAGAAAATTTTCCAAGAATTTGAACTAATTTTTGGTCAAGTCCCTGTTCGGGCGCCAAGTGTGATGTTACAAAATAGAAGTGATGTTGCTATTCAATGGAAAGTTGGAAGTTGAGATTTAACTAACTGTTTTATCAATCACAATTGGCGTAAGAATCATGGATTGACCATTGTCATAAAATATTGCATATTGAGATGTGATTAGTTTTTACTTGCGGTTTCGCGTGGCTTGAGGCAGTCTCAACTAGCGTGCTATTGATTAAGAAATTGCGTTATCGTCTTTCTAATTACTTCATGATCGTAGATACGATCATACCCGGTTGTGAAGTTATTGTTATGACAAAACAATTTCCTAAGGGACCAGAAAGTTCTTAAGGGCGCAAAAACAACTGTAACATCACACAAAAGAGAAATTCAATATTAAAGCTGATGCAAGAAGACGATAAAACAGTTTTCTTTTTATCAATGTAACACGCACATTGGACTGCTGATCTTGGAGTCTGTAATATTAGCAAAATGCATAATTAAAATGAAAATAATACTGAGGAGATAATCGAAATGAGCACTGCTAAATGATTCAGTATTCCCAGAACAAATATTTATTATAACTAAAACATATATCGTACCTTAAGCTTAATACAACAATGACGGTAGATTTTTATGTCCGTATCATGTCCATTTAGCGCTCTTTTATATAGCCATTGTCCTCTTGAGTCGCTCGTGCTTCGTCACGGTAAATTACAACAGTCCTTCTTCCTACACTTCACTCAAAACTTAGGCATAACACGTTTTTATACATTTAGTAAAAAAAATTATATCAGACTGCCACAAATCTGCGTCCGTCTTACTCGAGAAAAACAGTACAAGTCTTCTTAGCGCTCCAGGCTTCATTTGTTCTCCAGCGAACAAAATAGTGAAGGATCGCATATCCATCCTTATTTTTCTGTTTTTATTGCCGCCCAAAGACGACGAATTACATTATCTAGAAAATTCCACCGTCGCCATGCGACGCCTTATTATATATTAATCATTCTTTATAAACAAGTATTTGCCTTCTGGCTGAAAGTATTAACTACTCGTATTTGCTGTTTTAATGAAGTCAAAAATAGCGAATATCACAAACTTATGTCATGAACGGCATTATTTGAAACAGAGCCCTATTTGACCATACTCCGCTCAGACCTCACATCACAGCCATTCTCAACACAATGAATAATGGCCTTTTGCTGTCTGTTGTTAAAGTAAGAGTTGAACCAATTGTGAGCTACTTATCGTATTCTGTAATGCTCCAACTTATGGAACAATATTTTGTGATCAACACAATCAAACGCCTTAGTTAAATGAAAAATAATATGCCTAGAGATCGAAACGTTTTGTTTAATCCATGCACTACCGCACCGATAAAAGAGAATATAGCATTTTCAGTTGTTAAACGACTTCTAGAGCCGAACTGTACACTTGACTGCAAATTGTGTTACATAAAATGATCAACTATCCTTACATACACAGCCTTTTGAATAACGTTGGCGAACACTGATGGTATAGAAATAGGTCCAAAATTGTCTACATCATCTCTTTCTCCCATAATCTCTCAGGAAAATGAGCATTCTTAAAGGAAAAATTACAAATAAGACTATGTACAGGGGCTAAAATGTGCAGCACAGTACTTTAATATTCCGCTAGGCACTACGTCATATCCATGAGAGTCCTTAGTCTTCGGTGATTTAACTATTGACTCAATCACCCCCTTATCAGTATCACGGAGGAGTATTTCAGACATCAGTCTCGGAAACACATTTTCCAAGAGAGTTATTTGATTCCATGTAGAAATTGCTTTTATTTAATTCACCAGCAAGGCTCAGAAAATGATTGGTAAATACTGTACATATATTGACTTATCTGTAACAGAAATACTTCTACTACGAACTAACTTTATATCGTCGACCTTGTGCTGCAGGACCAGACACTTCCTTCACAACTGACCATAAAGTTTTAATTTCATCCTGTGACTTAGATATTCTATTTGCGTACCACCTACTCTTTGCCTTCCTATTAACATTTTAAGCACCTTAAAATGCTGTTTGTAATGGGCTACTTAGCTTGATTGTAAGTACTTCTCACATTTGATATAATTCCCGCTTTGTTCTACATGATATTCTTATCCCACTAGTCATCCACCCATGCTTTCTATCACTGCTAGTAAAGGAAAGCAACTCTCAAAGAGCATGAGAAATGTGCTAAGGAAAGCATTATATTTGTCATCTTTGTTATCGACACTATAAACATCCTGCCATCCTTGCTCCTTAACGACATTATATTTGTCATCTTTGTTATCGACACTATAAACATCCTGCCATCCTTGCTCCTTAACGACGTTTGAAAAACTCTCTACGGCCGTTGGATTAGCTTCCTTACATAGTTTGTAAATATATGTGACATTTGTTTAAGTACAAAAGCCTTCTAGCGTTAAAATTTGTGCGTCATGTTCTGAAAGGAAATTCACCTTTCTGCTAACAAAATGCCCATCTAGTAATGGAGAACGAATAAAAATGTTGTCTATGGCTGTACTACTGTTCCCCTGCACGCTGGTTACATGAAAAACACAGTCTGAATCAGATCACACGAGTTTAGGAGATCTACCAACATCCTTTTTGTTGCACCTTCATATACAAAATTAATATTGAAGTCACCACGTACAACTAATTTCTGGTACTTCATATCAAGTGAACCAAGAAACCTCTCTAGATTGAGCAGAAATGCTCTGAAATCGGAGCTAGGGGATCTATAAACAGTAACAATTAGATGTTTAGTTTCAATAAATTCAACTGTCCCTGCACAACATTCAA
The DNA here is from genome assembly GCF_021461385.2 of Schistocerca piceifrons. Taxonomy (NCBI): domain Eukaryota; kingdom Metazoa; phylum Arthropoda; class Insecta; order Orthoptera; family Acrididae; genus Schistocerca; species Schistocerca piceifrons. The sequence goes on along the minus strand of NC_060141.1, from coordinate 744,268,371 downwards.
ATATCTGTTCAGTGCAGCGCCGTGATAGTCTATGGACTGTTTCTTACGTAGATGGCCACTCCCCCTCTCCGCAACGAACTCCTTGAAAAATAGCTAGCTGATCTGTACCCTGATAAAGGCAACCTCTGAATTGCCAAATTATTTAAGTGGTGCCCTGATGTACTGATAATGTCGGAGTTAGCATCTATAAGCAGTTCTCTAATTTTACCTCTAATACCTCTTATATTTTGATGAAATATGCTAATTCCTTCTCTACTTGGGTACCTGACATCCTCTGAAGGTGATTCCTTAGTTAGAGGGACTTCCCTTAAGCAGGTATACCTATCAGCTGACTTCAGTCTAAAAAAGGTGCAGCTCTAATACCAACTACTTCAGGAATTTTTCCATGAGTGACGCCACCACCACCACCCACTACGCTGCCACCTACAAGCCTTGCCAGCCTCCCCTTCCCATACCTATTGAGGTGCAGGCCATGCCTAGTGAAACCCAATCTATTGACAGACTCATCTGGCACCACTGCAATGTAACCATTCCCTCTATCATCAATGGGTTTTCCATCCCCTGCTAAAACGTCTAACAGCCGCATTAAGATAACGTCGATCATGACGCTGAAACAGTTGCACGAAATGCACATTAGTGCCACTAGTTTTTGTAGCTATCTTTACCAGGCCACCACCTACATCTTATTACCCGTCCCTATCAGGACTATTCCCTGCTCCACCCACAATCACTACCTGATACTCTTTCGTAAAATTCCTACCTACCTCCCCTATGCTGCCAGTCACCTGAGCCAAGCCTGCACTAGGCTTCACAATACTAGTGACCTGGTACTCCCTCCCCAATACTTTCTGCAGCTGGTGGTCCACAGTGCGAACTACCTTGCCGTAGAGCCCTCATCTTTCTGTTAGACTTCGCAACTGGCTTTGACCTCCGAACTGCTGAGGCCTGCAGCTACAAGAGACTCCTCTCCTCCCAAGTCTCTCAGTTGGTCAACTCTATTGCATATACGCAAAGTAAAACTGTCTGAATACCTCCTAGATGTCTTCTTGACAACTGCCAGTTCCCAATCCCCAGCACTCTTCACCCTCCCCAACCAACCTAGTTCCTCCTTTGCGTACTTCAACTGACCCTGCAGGGCAGAGATCTTACGCTCCTGCTCCTCTGTTAACTTATTTATACTACAGATTCTGTATTCCCAGGAGAGGATCTCGCTAGAATACCCACTGGCTTCCCCATTGCATTCCCCCCAATGAAAATACTTTGAACAAATCCCACACCGTAACCCACTACTCACCAACCTACGACAAAGCCTACAGTTCTCACTACGCGGCCGGAGTGGCAGAGCGGTTCTAGGCTCTACAGTCTGGAAGCGCACGACCACTACGGTCGCAGGTTCGAATCATGCCTCGGGCATGGATTTGTGCGATGTCTTTAGGTTAGTTAGGTTTAAGTAGTTCTACGTTCTAGGGGACTGATGACCTCAGAAGTTAAGTCCCATCGTTCTCAGAGCCATTTGAACCATTTTTGAACCTCAGAAGTTAAGTCCCATAGTGTTCAGAGCTGTTTGTATCATTTGAACCAACAATTCTCACTCATGGTAAAATTTTACAGTTACTGAAAAAAACTAAACGTCTGCGTTACCTACGTTCAGTTACAAAAGTAGAACTATTTATGGAAATAACAGTAGTGGGCTCAAAATTCTCTCTCTACTAAGAAAGCAACAACTTTTATTAAAACTACCAAACCACAACTAATATCAATACCAGCGGAACTTCACACAATTTATTAACTATAACCAAAAATTCAAGCGGCCACTAGAACATTCACCGTAGTTAAAACAGTCAATGAAAAACTTACTGAAATATTTCACTAAAAACAAAGTACGTCAGCTGAAAAGTACCGTACGAAATTTATTAAACGACTTCAACGCAAAGAAAATTCTAAAAAACACAGCTACCGACCGATTCCTAAAGTTTATTAAATCGTTATTTCGCCACAAACAGCACGAGACACCTTTGAAAACTACTAAATTTAATAGCTGTATAACAGTACACTAGCAGCTGTGTCAGAACTTAACTTCAGAATCGCTACAGCTGCAGCTGCACGCCGAAAAATGTAAACACTATGATAGTGGTTGGGTGAACGATTGAAAACTACAACTATTAATCGACGCCGCGTGGTGTAGGGCGTCTTGTCACGGTCCGTGACGCACCCCTCCCCCCTTTCCCCTCCCTCTGGCATTGGTGTGAGTGTTGTCCATAGCGTTAGTTAGTTTAAGTTAGACTAAGTAGTGTGTAAGCATGGGGACCAATGCCCTAAGCAGTTTGGTCCCGTAAGATCATACCACAAATTTTATTAATCGACAGCTTGAGATACTCGGATGATACATGCAGCATGCAGTGAAGAAGACATTAAAAGTATCCTGGAAAAAAGTGAAAAGATATTGAACAGCCTAGAGTAAATCTATTTCTGAGGAAAACAAAAATTTTGTCATCAGGAATAAAGACCAATGTGACAGACTAAGATGATGTTGAGGAAGCCGACAAAGACAAATTTTTCGGATCACCGATAGTTAAATTAAGCTCTTTCATTGAGGAAACAACAAGTGAACAGTTTCGAAAATGGCTCTGAGCACTATGCGACTTAACTTCTGAGGTCATCAGTCGCCTAGAACTTAGAACTAATTAAACCTAACTAACCTAAGGACAACACACACATCCATGCCCGAGGCAGGATTCGAACCTGCGACCGTAGCGGTCGCTCGACTCCAGACTGTAGCGCCTAGAACCGCACGGCCACTCCGATCGGCAGGGAACAGTTTGTAAAAGCTGCTGCAATAAAATTAAGCAAGTTGGTGAACGAGAAGAAAATGTCGCTACTGACAACAATAAAAATTTCAAAATTAACTCTGTTTCGTAGTTAGTTGACAAACTGCACTTTCCGGCGTCAGATCTGAAGATGATCTGCAGCGCAGATTGAAACCGCTAGTCAGTAAACAAACAGCTGAGATCCAAACGGTGTTTGTACGTTTATAATTGCAAAATAAATATGGCGGAATCTTTGATCTTTCACATAGTTTTGTGCGAATGCGTGTCGTGCAGAATGATAAAAGTGAATCGCAAGAAAATCAATTCTTTTCGAATGTGGGTGTGGAAAATGATACTCTGGATTTCATGCACTGAACAACTTTTGGAAAAAGAAACTTCTCTGGAGGTCAAATTATTGCAAACGAAATAAGGTACTTTAGGAATATCATGAGAGCGGCGCAATACTCCTCACTAGAAAAAGTTGCAGTACTCGGATGGCAGAAGGTCAAAGACGTGATTAAAACTAAGGAAACGTGGGCAAAGGACAGAAATGAAAGCACTGGTGAGATCCTGCAACACTGATAACCAAAACAACGGCCAAGAGTGCTTGAAGAGACACTTTTGATCATGTCATCGGGCGTCAGTGTTGGCTTAATTGAATCATACGAGTAACAACAGTAAACTTGTGTTTGTGACGATGCGCATTCTCGCATCGGTTTGACACGCGTGAAACAATGTGATACCTGAGTTTCTCCTGGCGTATACAACTTTCAAATAGCTTCCGGGAATTCAGGCAGGTAACACTTTCAGCGACCTGGTGTAATTCTCGGAAGTTATTTGAAACGAGTGAAACAATTATTAAATGTCAAGGTTGACTGGCTCCAGTGACATTTATGGTTGTTATTTGAACTAAAGTATAAAAATAGTCTTTAAAGTAACTACCATTTACCGAGAATATATCAATAGCCGAGGCCTGTTACTTACATTGAAATTAAGCATAATTAAAACCGTTTGTAATACGAAGAGGCGACATGTAATTCAGTAACGATGCAAAATAACTATAGTAGGTCATCTTATTACAAAATTAGACTGATGTGCTTTAGGCACAAATTCGATTGTTGATTTTAAATAAACCATATGATATAAATTGCAGGAAGGAGCTTACAAAAACCTTTGGAGTTTGTAATATTCTGCAGTAACATTCATCATGAACCTACCAGGCATAAGCTACAATATGACGCACCTCTAACATATGTGCTGTAAATGATACCCATAAAAGAATATGACACGTGTAGAAGCGATACTGAAACAGAAAAACCGGAAGTCCTACCATAATTGGTGTGTTATGTTTACACAGTGTGGGTAAATGCGAAGTATGATGCTCTTGCATGGCTCTACAAGAGATAGAATGATTCTATGAAATTATAATTCAATCCAGTCCTTTAGCTGCTTACATGCGTTGATAAAAATCTACGGGGACAGTTGAAAAATGTGTGCCCGGACAGGGACTCGAACCCGCGATCTCCTGCTTGGATGGCAGACGCTCTACTTGACTTTTTTTGTTATGCAATAATCTTGAACAAACTGACAGTACACACACACACACACACACACATATATATATATATATATATATATATATATATATATATATATATATATGATTTTATAGTGCAAAAAAAATTATTAGAAAAAAATAAATACAACAAAATATAACATATTCTGTCTTTTTTGTCGAAGCATTAGAACGTGGATAAGGGTGTTCAGCATGTGGAGGGTAGGCATGGCATAGCCCAACTTCGAGGGAGGTCAAGGAAGACGCTGCGGAGATAACCGGCAAAATTTTGTCGGTAAGATGGTTTTCGGGTGAGGGTGTTATGCGTGGTCACAATTTTGTACCAGAAGTCGAGGACTGTAAGAGAACCACTCTGAAAGAGGTATTCTAAAGCCTGTGCTCGAAACCAGATTCGTGTATGGTGCTTAGCAAGAGGGTAGTGATATGTCTGGGGCAACAACAAGAAATCTGCGGTTACCGTCGTTGGCGGGGCACAGTGGTAAAAGCCCACGATTCGTTGGATGAGGAGCCAAAAGTTTCGCTTTAGGGGGCACTTAAGATGGCTCTCGTCGGTGTCTTCGAGCTGACAGTCAGGGCAGAGTCGGGAGGTGGCCAGTCCTATGCCATAATGTCGACTATTAGTCGGGAATTTGCAATAGACTGAAACATACCAGAGTGCAGACACAGACGACGGTTAAGAAGGTGCATGGACACTCCCCCAAACCGTTCGCCAGTTAATGTCAGGGTGCTTTAGCACCATGGGATCACAACTATTGGACAGCATAAACAAATGATAATATTCTTTTGTACGGGGAGGACGAGTGACTGTAAGTTCTGTGAAACAATTGGCGACATGGTACAACAATGGAGAAATAAGTGCTACATTGATCGAGAGAAGCTGGTCGGAGGATATATGAGACCGCGTCTTAAGGACGGAACCGGCCCCCTCCAGTGCCGCAACATAGTATGGACAAAGAGTGCAGAAGATCGTGCCCGCACGTTGACGAGTCCGAGGCTACTTTTTGCAGGAGGTAGTGTTAGAGTGCTGTAGCGGACTTTGAAAAGTGCCCCTGCTGACACGGAATATCCAATGACTGGCTGGATGCGGCGGCCAAGGTGTAGCGGCATAACAGGATCTGGGCGACGTGTACCACTTTAGGGGCGACATACATGTTGACACAGGACACACGTTGCAGTTGGTTTAAGTTACGGTGCACTTGACCGCGAATATGGTGCCGAATTGACTGCAAAGGCCGCCGGTAAGCGAGGGCAACTGTGCGATGTGTGGAGCTCGTAAATTCGATACCCAGGTAACGAAGCGTGGTACTGAATGGGAGTGGGGTCGGCGCCATAACTGGGAGGTCACGCCCAATGTACATCATAGTCGATTTGCGGACTTAAGGATGCTACCCGAAATACGTCCATACTGGTGGATCCATTGGATGGCGTCATTGAGTTACGCATAAGCCCTACAGTGAAAGGTGCAGTCACGTAAAGTGAAACCCTGAAGTCTAGAGGTAAGGCCAGTGATGAGGGGCTCAAGTGCAATAGCGTATAGTAAAGCAGACATAGGGCATCCTTGACGCACAGAGCGGCATATAGGAATCTGTCCTAGAAGCCTCCCATTGATCTGTACCATCGAAACGACGGGAAGTAGTAACCGGCGAATGGCGTCAACAAAGAGTAATTGGAACCCTATACGTATCGCCACCATGAGGAGGAATGGGTGTAGAACGCGATCAAAGGCACTCGTGAAATCGATGGATACCAGTGCTGCACGAAGGCGGCAAACTGAAGCCAGCGCGATGAGGTCACGGCATTGTCCTAGGGCTGTTTGTAAGGTGGCCCCACAACCACGTGCAGTCTGCTCCGGTGAAAGGACCGTAGGTAAGACGGTGCATACCCGCGTTGCTAAGAGGCGTGCATAGATTTTACAGTCTACATTCATTAATGCAAGGGAGCGATATGCAGAGACACGACACCTTCACATCAGCTTAGTCACAGGTAGAAGAATGCCAATGACGAATTCAGCTGGAACTGGGAAGCACGGAGTAAAAAGCTCCTGAATCATTTCTGTCCAGCGACGAAGCATTAACGTGGTGAACGCCCGGTAAAACCCCACGGGGAGAACATTCGGTCCTGGTGATTTGTTCTTGGCCCCCTTCCTGAACGCATCTACCACCTCTTCTGCGGTGATTGCAGATATCCTCTACGGTAAGGGTCCGATTAGGGGGAGGATGGAGATCATGAGAAATTGACGTTGCCATTGGTTCGTCATCATAAAATTGGCGATAATGTTCAGCAAAGGCAGACACCACTGCCGCCTGTGTTGTCTGGTGAACACCGTCGGAGGTCGTGGTGTTGGAGACGAAAAGTCGACGTCAACGACGATGGTCGGATGCGGCATGGATTATGGATGGCGTTTCGTCGTGGAGGAAGTCCTGTCGTCGGTAACCACCAAAACACCATACAGTCATGAACGTGGGAGAGAGAGGAGACGAGCTTTAGTGCGCTGTCGTTCCCTATGGGTGTCAGGTGATCGAGGGAGCGCATCTAGCTCACGGAGGACGGTGTAGTGAAAATTCGTGGTGTCTCAATGCCATGCTGCTGCTTCCTTACCAAATGCAACATTTCTGATCGCAGGTTTGGTACATTTGAGCCACCAAGGGAACGTGGATGTGTACTGCGGGAGGCGTCGTTCGCAAGACACCCATGTAGTGGCAATACATTGTCAGCAGTGTGGATAGATCATTAAGGAGGGAGGCATTAAGCTTCCAGTAACCTCTGCTGCGCCATACCGACTGAGGTGGCAAAGCCAGGGAGCAAATGGTGGTGCAATGGTCCGAAAATGCTAGGGGCCATCGTTCTGCTTGGGAGATTTCGTTGCCAAGGTGATCAAAGACATAAAACCGGTCCAGTCTGCTGGCAGAATGTGCTGTATAATGGGTAAAACCGGGGGTATTGCCATGAATTTTCTCCCAAACCTCCACTAGATGAAAATCTTCAATTAAGGTGAGCAGTGCCGTGCATGGCGAACAGCCAGGCATTTGGTCATGCGGATAGAGGACGCAGTTGAAATCGACTCCCATTATAAGGCGATCATAGCACCCAGAAAACAGGGGCGCCACGTCATGTCCGAAAAAAGTGGACCGCTGCGGACGGTTCGTGGAGCCAGACGGAGTGTAGATATTGATGAGTCGCGAGTCGAAGATGGTAACAGCCATGCTCCTACCAAAGGGAAGGATTGTCGTGAGTGGGATTCCTTCGTGTATGTAGAAAGCCACTCCACGCCCTGATTGATCGCATTTGGTCGTGTTGAGTCGTAGCCGTAGACCGGTGGTTGTGTGGCAACGCGAACTTCCTGAAGAAGGGCGATGTATACGTCAGAGGCCCCAAGCATGTCACATAGGAGCTGCAGCTTGGGTGCAGTGCCGATCATGTTGATGTTCGGTGTGGCGAACCGGTACGTATGTTTCAGTGGTGATGGATGCGCATCTACTATCACCAAGGATAGTATGAGGAGGGAACCGACAGGAAGTCCCGTCCTATCTGCTGCAGTGCATCGCTTTTGATGTTAATAGGCAGCCTCGTCGGGGGAGGCAACTCAACCGGAGGAGGGAGCGTACCTTCCTCAACGTCGTCGGCCCATGCTCTTGTGCCGTGGGTCTGTCCAATGTCCATGGGAATGGCGTCGTGGTGAGAGAGATCTGGAGCTGTCGGCGTGGCGACCTCCATAGTGGTCCCGTCCTGCGAAACATCTTGTTCATCGTGAAAGTTGTCCACCGACCTCTGCTTGGAAATGTAGGCTGGTTGGGTGTCGTCTTCGTCGTCTGGGGTGGTGACGCTTTAGTGGCCGTGGGTGAAAGGCAGCGGCGTTTGCGCCTACGTGGTGAGCGTTGTTTGCGCACGTGCTCCTCAGTGTCGGACGATGGGAAGGAGGAGCGTCGACCTGGTTCGAAGGCGTCGGTGGGTACAATGAAATTGTCAAACAGGTGTTGAAGAAGGACTGGTCTCCTCAGCGTCCGGTGCGGGAGCCTGTTCGGCGGTAAGGTTGTCAGGTGAGACGTCTCCACCGTCCGTAGGTGACTGGGACGGTGGGACGTGCCGATCGGAGGGACTGGGCGACGGGCTGGACGAAATTGTAGACGTGGCGAGAGCCGCTGCGTAAGTGACTGGTAGGGAGGTCATAATAGGTGTGATGGACGCTTCAGACAAAGGAAGCTGCGCAACACGTCGTTGAATACATTCGACCGTAAATGACCTTCTTTCCTGCAATCGAAACAGGTGCGAGGTTGGCCGTCGTACATTATAATGGCGCGGCAGCCTCCGATACGTAGATAGGAAGGCACGTGTACATGCAACTAGATGCGGACCTGCCTGACAACGTTTAAAACGGAATAGGTTTGAAATTTTACCCATCGTTAGGCGACATGTTCCAGAACTTTGCCATAGGGACGGAGCGCCGCGATGAAGATGTCTGCAGGTAGTCCGAACTGCAGTTCGAAGATCCTTATCGTTCGTGTACCGAGACCTGCTTGATCGACGGTAACGGGTCCGACGTTGCCGTCGGAATGGCAGAAACGCAGTCCACGGTTTGCCTCTTGAAGCACCTTGTCGCACGCCGCATCGTTGATCATTTTGATGTATACGGTACTGCTAACTACGGACAGCTGGATCCGTTGGTGGTATTTTAACTTCGTTGCGAGTAAATCGTTCAACCTCTAGGGCCGTGGGTCGGGCGAAGTCCGAACAAAAGTTGAAACGTAATGTCTTCTTCCGATAGCTGTACGCCATGGTGGTCTAGAAGGAAAACGTCACTTACAGCGTCCGAAATAAACACTCACACACACGGTGCTTGCCTTGCCTACAGCGCTCTGGCGCATTACCACCTCGCAGCACTGCCGGCGGCAGCCTGACTAAGCCACCGAGGATACAGATGATAGTGCGACAGGGACTTATCTCTGGCACGCTAATCTTTCTATGGTAATATAATTATAAGAAGAAAAGAAATTACCAATAAGCCAGTTCCTCAGAATATGTTTTTTTAAGTCGTGCTACAGACAGGCTTTCAGAAATGATCAAAAACCGCATATTTATCAGCAAGAATGGCAAGCAGCAGGCTCACTAACCCTAACTACAATAATGGATAGACTTTTGTGTGAGCTACGCTGCAATAACAACACATCCACGAAGAAAGTTAGATCAGACTGAGGACAGAAGGTTCTCTCTCACATTCTTGCAACAGCTTGTAAAATGAATCACAAATGAGAAATGCCGCCAATGTACGTAGCAACATATTCTTCAGGAGAAAGCTTAAGTACCTATTACAGAGGGTCCAGCGCGGACACCTCCACGTGTAGTCAGGATAGCTGTTGGGAACCTAGTAAAACAAAATCAGAGTTCAGGTGTTTATTTCCAGTGTCTACAAGTCGTCATTTTTTCGCACCACTCTCGGCTGTTGCCCAGTGAACTATGTGCTGGATTGTAGCTGACGTCCGTTGAGTGACCTTCCTGCCCCTGGTAGTTTTCAACATCGATGTTGCCTGAGTGGAAACCCTGAAGTTGAAACTGAAATCCAGTTTTGGCAGCACTCTGCGATGTAGTCGGAAGACAGTTTCTCCATCGGTATCGAGCAGCATGAAGTTCATCAGCTGATGGCCATCACCTTAGGTACATCTAACGTGAGTGAGCCGTGGCTGGCTCGCGTTATGCCTTGTTTCTTATCATTGGTTGCATTCCAGTGGTGTCTTATTGCTTCTTCGGTTACCGCCATAGCGTTGCTGTCTTCTCTCCGTGAGTGGCAGCTGCAGCGTGTAGAGACACTAGTGCTGCTGTACTATATATTAGTAAAGTGTACCAGTGGTATCTTCTGCCTTGTGGCCGTTGACGTTCCGGTTACCTGCCCTGGTCGTTGACGTAGTTTTCGGCAGTCTATTTTCCTCGTCATGTTGATGCTGTCCAGCACGGCGTGTAGTTCGACAGCTGAGGTGTTATTGGTAGTTTTGGGTGTTTATTCTGACTTGGCTGGATTGAGTACCAGTATCCAGAAAGGTGTGCTATTAACACCTCGTTTTCGTTTTGCTGGTCGGGTGGAGCAGAACTGATCTTGTTGATTGGTTCGTCGGCTGGCTTTCGGGGGGTTGGTTCAAATGTTTCAAATGGCTGTGAGCACTATGGAACTTGACTTCTGAGGTCATCGGTTCCCTATAACTTAGAACTAATTAAACCTAACTAACCTAAGGACATCACACATATCAATGCCCGAGGCACGATTTGAACCTGCGACCGTAGCGGTCGCGCGGTTCCAGACTGTAGCGCCTAGAACCGCTCGGCCACCTCGGCCGGCTCGGTGGGTTGCCTTCCGATTAAGAGCCTGTCAGTCTGACTGCCTGTCTCACCTAAACGTGCGTTAATGTTACGTTCCGAGGCCGACCCTTCGAAACTTCTGAGCTCCGCTCCTTGTGTTTTACATAGTGAATTACTTTTTAGCCTTAAGTACTCTGTGTGGCTTTAAGCCGAGTTTAAGCTTATTGAAATTGAAATGCATTTTTTTGGCCTTGAGCCGTAAAAAAAATCTTATTTGGTATGTGGCCTTTAGCCGAGCTTTCAGCCTTTTTAAATCGAAGGTAAAAAAAAAAAAAAAAATTCTCTAGGCCTTAAGCAGTATGAGGCCTTCAACCGAGTTTTAAACGAAGTATTTAAGATAATGCCTTCAGGCTTTTCAGACTGGAAGCTCTTCTTCCCAGGCCTTAATCCGTTAAATTGTTTTGTTAATATGCGGCCTTCAGCCAAGTTTCAGCCCATTTTGACTAAATAATGACAATCTTTGTCTCGGCCGCAACACTGTTCTTGTTTAATGTATGGCCTTCAGCCGAGTTCTATGGGAAAAATTTCTTTCTGTAGAAGTGAAACCTTCAGAAGAGCTCCTGTACCTCAATTTCTTGCTAAGCCTTGTGCCCTGGATTTTCTATGTGGCCTTCAGTCAATCTAAATTAAATCAAAGGAGGTCTTGCTTGTGTCATTGTGTGTTTTAACAAATAAAGTTTATACGTTGAGTGCAACTGACAGTAACTTATTTTGGCCCCTTTCCACAAATATAACCTCATCCGCTATGTCCTGCTAGCCCAGGAATTTGAGTCTATGACGTAAGGCTCGGTTCTTGATGACCGAATGTATCCTCCTTATTCCACTATATTCATTTAAGGGATTAGTACGTACTGTGTCGGTTTGTCGCTCTGTGATCTTGTGAAGGAGATACAGCTTCATGCATTATTTATCACGAGCTAACACATATGCTTGTCTCGCTTCCTTTGGTTTTCTTTCTGCTGAATGTGTATCCTTAATCGGCAGACAGTGTCATCTACCTGACCCACCTGCGACATACTGGCTTGCTTCTTGCTTCAGCCTCTGTCTATGGCACCACTTCAGTTTGCCTGTGGCAAAGCTAGTGAGTTTCAATAACTTTTTTCTAATTTATATCCCTTACCATTCTGTGTCGTGAAACTATTTCAGTGAATTTCCTTGTCATCTGTTTTCTTTTCCTACAAATCCTGATATGACACATTTGTAGTGTGGACTCATGGTGAAGAAGAGCTGGATGTCTTCTTGGTGCATCTGAACAGTATTAACCCGAAGATACGGTCTACGATGGAAAAAGAGAGCTACGGTCCACTCAATTTCCTGGATGTAACGGTAATTAAACGGGTGAATGGGACGCTGGGCCTCAAGGTATATAGAAAGAACCCTCACACGAATCGATAGCTCCACAAGGAATCAAACCATCATCCTAGGCAAGAAAGAGGTGTCATGAAAACCTGGTGGACAGAGCCAACAAAATCTGCGAGCCGGCTTACTTGCAAGATGAACTAAATCACTGAAAGTCAGCCTTCATAGGAAATGGATATACCAGCAAGGAAATTGATCGAGCCCTCCATCAAAGAAGAAAAGAAGACAGAAGTTCAGAGCAACAATGGTCACCTATTGGAGAAGTTTTCCTATCGTTCATTAATAAAGTCACGGACCGTATCTGGAACGTTCTGGACAAGAATGGAATCTAAACAATCTTCAGACCCACCAAGAAAATTAAGGAATATTTAAGAGCTGCAAAAGACGCCCGACAGCCTCTAGGAACACCTGCGGTATACAAAATTCCATGCAGTTGTGGACAAGTATATATTGGAACAACGAAAAGAAGTGTAAACACCCGCTTAGCCGAACATAAAAGAAACTGTCGCTTAAGAGACATCGAAATATCGGCCTTAGCTGAGCGTGTTTTTCGAGATGGGAACCAAGAAAATTTAATGAGACAAGCGTTCTACCACGAACATCCCATTATCATGCGCACATGTATAGAGAAGCAATAGAAATCCACAAGCACCATAATAATTTTAACAGAAAAGAGGAAGTTTTAGAGTTGGACAAAATATGAATGTAGAGGTTGCGCCAGCAGAGTGACAATCGATTACTCTTAATCAAGACTGATGACGCCTTCCAAAGATGGGTATACCGTCGGCATCACGTGACGAATGGTGGTGCCCTCTATAAGCTCTATAAATGCAAGAGTACCTGGAGCCTCAGTGGCAGTAGCTGGACGACCTCAGAAGATGTCTCTCACAGTTGGAGACGAAACGTTAGTTGAAACTTCCAGGCTGAGAGGCCGTGGTCGATGAATAAAATTTCCACCTAACGTTTTCCTACAAAGTCAGTAAAACTTGGACAAAAACCTGAAGATCAGCAGTGGCTTGCGATCGATATGTTTGGACTGTAGTCCATCGGTCTTGGTTAAACAATTAATGTTCAGGTGGTTGTAAGTCTGTAAGTACAGGAACCATGCAGATCGCACAAACAAGTAATTCTCTTTACTCAGTTACTTCCAGTCCAGCACGGACTAGTATTAACACATTACTATACGCCTACAATAATCTCTTACTGACGACAGTTCGCTGGATATATGACGGACGTTTAGAAATTCAGGACGTGGTTCTGGCAGAAACCGACAGAGGATAGAAGTCGTAGTGTCTGAAGAATGTACAGTATATGATGCAGTACTTGAGATCGTGGTAGTTTGGCAATTGATTCGGAGATGAAAATACAAGAGGATAAGAACACTTACAGTACTCAACAACAGATGGAAATAAAAACTGGAGAGCCTCAGGGCTATGATAATTCCTTAGTCACATCTGAGATTTTCCATTTTCATACCGGCCGAGCGAATGTTACGGAAAAAGTGCAGATTATAATAGGGCAGTGCAAGTTATTTAGAGCAATAACTGCTCTAAGTATGAAGAAATGGTTTGGTGAAGGTGCCGTTGAAAGACAACATCGATACATTGAAAATACATATGATTACAGTGTAATTATATTTTGGATCTGCTAACGACACGGTGCTGTAAAATAATGGACAGGATGTAAAAAAACGTGAGCGGTTATTTCTGCTACAATACTTAGTTTGTGACATACAACTCTCTAAATCTAGTCCAAGTCCCTACAGATTTCTGATAAGGACAAAGCACTGCTGAAAGCAAATTTTAAGTTTATAAACAAGTTTGATCCACAAATACGAAAGCCATTATTCGTTCTTCAACTGAACTGGCACACGTTCCACTGTAGAAATTAGCCTGTAAATGTTAACACTATTGTTTTATGTTCCGTGACAGAACGCAACCGACATTTTCATAAGCATCTACCTCAGAGAATGTCTACCACTGATTTTCAACATTTCTGATCAGAACGTGGCTTTTTTTCTCAAGAAGGTTTATAAATCTATCTGTAATATGAACCAACGCATTTTGTTTTCTCCTGCAAAAGTTAGAACAATAGTTTTCACGTTGTAAGTTTATACTTTTTGAACTCTCCGTTCTTTCCAGGCAAACTTGCAGTCAAGCTGGTAATAGGCCACAGAGATTCCGAAATGGAAGTAAATACATCGGAAGGGATTACCAGTTGCGGCATATTTGCAACAGCAATAAGGGTAACCACCAGAAAATCTTGGTCGATTCTAAGGGACAGTTTCTAGGACAAAGCGGTCCCTTGTCCCAAACAAAAATAAAAATATTTTGACTGTGTCTTTCGACGCATGTGAGAGTGTGTAAAATACACAAACTCGCGTTCTCAATAACAAATAATGGTAGAGTCTGAAGAAAGGCATAATACATGATACGATATTCAAAATCGAGGTAGTAGTTGTTTTGACTTATTGTTGTATTCTATAAAGTATGTCTTGGAAAACTGAAGAAATGAGTCCACCCCACAGTCTTTAATCGATTTAAAATGGAAATATCTGGATAAGCAAACAGAGCACTTAATAAACTCGTAGTTATGCATAGGTGGAAGGTCCCGTAACTAGTGGTACTTAAGCAGACTTTTTCTTCTTCTACTTCTTCTTCATCACTAGACCTTTTATTCTTCTTCTCCTTATTCTTCTTCTTCTTCTTCTTCTCCTTTCATCACGGTCCAAGCCATAGACCATCCCGTCTCCATCCAGTCGTCTTGGTCTCCCACGTATCTTGTATATAAATGTTTGAAATGTAAGGCTTGTTTTGCTAGTCTCGAATTTGGCTCTCTTGGTGAATGTTACAACCAGGTTTGTCAATTAGACTCGACCTTATCATTTATAGCATATATTCCAGCCCTCTTTTATAT
Source organism: Schistocerca piceifrons (assembly GCF_021461385.2). Classification (NCBI taxonomy): domain Eukaryota; kingdom Metazoa; phylum Arthropoda; class Insecta; order Orthoptera; family Acrididae; genus Schistocerca; species Schistocerca piceifrons. The sequence continues at coordinate 744,253,368 of NC_060141.1, read as the reverse complement.
CTTAGGTCCTTGATTTATCTAATCTTGGGAAGCCAATCATTCTTCTTAGAAATTTCATTTCAGCTGCTTGAATTCCACTTTCTTAATTTTTAGTATTTGTCCAAATTTCACTTCGAAATAGCATTGTAGAAGCAGTCGTTATCTTATAAAATTTGATATGTGTGTTATTCGTAACATTGTTTCTTAATGTTCTAGTGATTGTTCCACATACCATTTCATGTGTCTGCAATTCTTTGTCGTACAATTTTGTATGCATTCTGGTAGCCTACAAGACTTCACGGGTAATCTGAAGTTTCTAACGTTTTCATTTACATTGTTTCCTATTATGATCTTAAGTCCATAGCGGTTGTGTTCCACTGAATGCCACATCTTCGTTCTGGAATGGATATTTTCATATTATGTAGGTTAAGTCTACAGGCTCATATCTGTACGATGGCAAGGTTGTCTCCAAAAAGCATGGTATTAAAAAATATATCATGTGATAGTTTCTGGCATGAATTAATTTTTTGTTTCCAAGTCTCAGACATACCGTCAATGGGTATAATAAAAAGTGAGGGTAATAAACTACGCCCTTGCCACGTCCTATGGGTGTGGTCGTGTCTTCTGATACAGCATGTTTGTCTTCATTCTTATTTCCATACCTGAATACAGGCTTTATTATTTGCTGAGTTTATACGTTCTTGTGTAATATGTTCTTTAAGGTTATACTATCTATGTAATCGAAGGATTTCTGTAAGTATGGAAATGGGATGTGTGTCTTCCTATCGAACTCTCTTTAACATGAATAAGTACGAAAAGTCACCAGTACAGGATCTCGCTATTCTAAAAACATTTTTATGTTCGTATAGTAGAATTTAAGCAATACTTTTTAAACGTTCATTTATTATCTTGGTGTGAATCTTGCATTCTGTTTCCGCAAATGTTATACCACTGCAATTATTGCATTGTATAACTGGCATGACTTCAATGGCTTTGGGATATGGCGCCTTTGCAACTCATAGTCTATAAAGTAAGAAACCTAAAAGCTTTAAAAATAAGTAATTCTGCGTTTACGGCATCATGTACTGTTGCTTTCCGGGTTGTTGTTATTCGTTAACTGCTGTGATACCGCCGTCACTTGGTTTATCCATTTCAGAGTAGTCCTCTTCTGATCGTTTTCACTACAATGAAGCTGTTTGTTTACAATGTTACATGTAAACAGAAGATAGAGTGGGGGGGGGGGGGGCATAGGAAACGAAAGAGAAGGGATTATTGATGTCAGATTCTTGTGGACAGTACGCAGAACCAGCGGTGAGGAGTGAAAGTGTACGCAGGACCGGCATTCGAACCCGGGTTCTTCGCCTTACAACGCACGTCTGTTAACAACTGCGCCATCCGGGACACAGTGTTATCGCAACTGCGCTGACTATCCCGGCATGCCCCACGGCCGACCCACATTCCGAAAGAACAGACACCATGCATTCATATGTATGTTTACAATGTTCTCCCCATTTATCTTATGGTGTAGTATTTAGATTTATTGTCTCAGTTCAGTTTTATATTTAGCTGCCGTGTCATCTTGTTAGCTGTAGATTGCCTTCAGTGGATATCGTGTTCATTTCTACTCACAAAATTATTCCAAGAATCTTCATTTGTTTTTCCGAGAGTCGCTTTCCCTTCATTCTTTTTCGCGTTGTATTCTGTTTTCGTCAGTAAATACACTCCTGGAAATGGAAAAAAGAACACATTGACACCGGTGTGTCAGACCCACCATACTTGCTCCGGACACTGCGAGAGGGCTGTACAAGCAATGATCACACGCACGGCACAGCGGACACACCAGGAACCGCGGTGTTGGCCGTCGAATGGCGCTAGCTGCGCAGCATTTGCGCACCGCCGCCGTCAGTGTCAGCCAGTTTGCCGTGGCATACGGAGCTCCATCGCAGTCTTTAACACTGGTAGCATGCTGCGACAGCGTGGACGTGAACCGTATGTGCAGTTGACGGACTTTGAGCGAGGGCGTATAGTGGGCATGCGGGAGGCCGGGTGTACGTACCGCCGAATTGCTCAACACGTGGGGCGTGAGGTCTTCACAGTACATCGATGTTGTCGCCAGTGGTCGGCGGAAGGTGCACGTGCCCGTCGACCTGGGACCGGACCGCAGCGACGCACGGATGCACGCCAAGACCGTAGGATCCTACGCAGTGCCGTAGGAGACCGCACTGCCACTTCCCAGCAAATTAGGGACACTGTTGCTCCTGTGGTATCGGCGAGGACCATTCGCAATCGTCTCCATGAAGCTGGGCTACGGTCCCGCACACCGTTAGGCCGTCTTCCGCTCACGCCCCAACATCGTGCAGCCCGCCTCCAGTGGTGTCGCGACAGGCGTGAATGGAGGGACGAATGGAGACGTGTCGTCTTCAGGGATGAGAGTCGCTTCTGCCTTGGTGCCAATGATGGTCGTATGCGTGTTTGGCGCCGTGCAGGTGAGCGCCACAATCAGGACTGCATACGACCGAGGCACACAGGGCCAACACCCGGCATCATGGTGTGGGGTGCGATCTCCTACACTGGCCGTACACCACTGGTGATCGTCGAGGGGACACTGAATAGTGCACGGTACATCCAAACCGTCATCGAACCCATCGTTCTACCATTCCTAGACCGGCAAGGGAACTTGCTGTTCCAACAGGACAATGCACGTCCGCATGTATCCCGTGCCACCCAACGTGCTCTAGAAGGTGTAAGTCAACTACCGTGGCCAGGAAGATCTCCGGATCTGTCCCCCATTGAGCATGTTTGGGACTGGATGAAGCGTCGTCTCACGCGGTCTGCACGTCCAGCTCGAACGCTGGTCCAACTGAGGCGCCAGGTGGGAATGGCATGGCAAGCCGTTCCACAGGACTACATCCAGCATCTCTACGATCGTCTCGATGGGAGAATAGCAGCCTGCATTGCTGCGAAAGGTGGATATACACTGTACTAGTGCCGACATTGTGCATGCTCTGTTGCCTGTGTCTGTGTGCCTGTGGTTCTGTCAGTGTGATCATGTGATGTATCTGACCCCAGGAATGTGTCAATAAAGTTTCCCCTTCCCGGGACAATGAATTCATGGTGTTCTTTTTTCAGTTTCCAGGAGTGTATATCTAGTACACTAGTTTCTTTTCCTCAACTTCTTTTGCAATATCTTCGTTCCATACTCTTAACCCTTCTGATTTACTCTCTTATACTTTTTTCATAACTATTCGTTTGTGGCTTATGCAATACTTTGTATTTTTCCATTGGTTATCGAAAGAATCATTTACGTCTTTCTGGGTTAGGCATGGATCAAACTGTTTTGATCCCGTAATAGGTCGACCTTACAGCCTTCTTCCCTTCTTGCCTCAACTCTATGTTCTCTTCCACGTAGCGAACACAGGTATTTTTGATACTATTCCGTAGAGGTCGTAGTAAATGTCACTACTGTTGAAAACACGGAGATCCTGAACTTGAAATTTCCTGGTACATTTAGACAGAGAATTGCTATCGTGACCTCTTTCTTTCGCGCCCAAATGATTCAGCTAGTGATATACCCAATCACGACTCACGACCCATTCTCAATGCTTTACTTCCGCCAATGCGGAACTGCGAAGATCAGCGTCTTCGTCGTTGCCGTTCGCCGCAGCCATCGGAATATTACGGTGTCTTCGCCTGAAGCAAATCTCGAAGGTGACGGGATTCTACGCATTATCTAGTTGGTAGCCGCTGTCACGGTCCATTAGATTTTCCACGATGGGTATTCTTTTATAACCGAGTCCCAAAGAGATGCGCTACGGTCGCAGGTTCGAATCCTGCCTCGGGCATGGATGTGTGTGATGTCCTTAGGTTAGTTAGGTTTAAGTAGTTCTAAGTTCTAGGGGACTGATGACCACAGAAGTTAAGTCCCATAGTGCTCAGAGCCATTTGAACCATTTGAACCCAAAGAGATGATGGTGTGGCCAAAATTAAGGTTTTGTCATACTCCATTGTATATCCGTTCTAGATACAATATTCCTCAATTGAATACATGATGGGCTGCGGAATGCGAGTGTAACGTCTATGTTCTGTGCGGCGTTCTTCCACTGTGCCTATTGTTTGTCCCGTATAGGCTATACCTCACTGGCAAGGTATTTTGTATATCCCAGCCTTCTGCAATAATAATGTAGCCTTCACTGATGCCAGCAGGTCCGAAACTTAGATGATGGCGTGCGGAAAATCACTTTCACCCGAAAATTACTAAGAGTTTTCGTAGTTTTGAAGGGAATATTTCCAGCAAAGGGAAGACAAGCAAGAGTCTTTGCTGGCGCGTCTCCTATTTATCCACTTGCCGGCGCGTTTTCCTATTCCTCCAATTCCCGGTTCTTGGTTTTAGCTAAGAATGCCCTGCTATTGTTCCGGATAAAGTATACAACGTCTCTGAACACTGTATTTAAATATGCCGATCGTCGTTGGAACTACCAACTGGATAATGCGTGGAATCCCGTCATCTTCGAGATTTGCTTCTGGCGAAGCACCAGAATACTGGCTGCGGCGAGCGGCAACGCCGAAGACAGCTGATCTTTGCAGTTCCACCAGCGGTTCTGTGATTGGTAACAGTAAAATATATAACAGAAAAATATGCAAACGAGTTCAACATTTTCCCAGATTGATTTTTGCACTCTGCACCGGAGTGCGCGCTGGCAGATTAAAACTGTGCGCCGCACAGAGGCTCGTGTTGCGGACCTCTGCCTTTCGCGGTTGAATGCTCTACCGACTCGTGACCCATTCTCACCGCTGTACTTCCGCCCGTACCTCAGCTCCTAGTCTGGAAGGTAGGCAGCAATGTACTGGCGGAAGTAAAGCCCTGAGAATGGGTCGTGAGTCGAGATTGGGTAGCTCACTTGCTGAATCATTTGGGCGCGATAGAAAAAGGTCCCGATAACAATTCTCTGTCCAGTGTGCAGTCTAAATCTGCAAGGGAATTTCAAATTCAGGATTTCCGTGTTTTCAGAAGTCCTGACAGTTACTACGACCTCTACGGAATAGTATCAAAAATAGTTGTGTTCGCAACGTGGAAGAGAAGAGTTGAGACAAGAAGGGAAGAAGGTTGTAAGGTCGACCTACTAGGGGATAAAAACAGTTTGAATCCAGGCCTAACCCAGAAATACGTAAATGGTTGTTTGGATACCCAATGGAAAAATACAAAGTTAAGTATTGCATAGGGCGCAAACGAATAGCTGTGACAAAAGTATAAGAGAGTAAATAAGAAGGGATTAACAGTATGGAAGGAAGATACTGCAAAATAAGTTGAGGAAAAGAAACGAGTATATTCGACATATTTACGGACGAAAACAAAATCTGCGAAACCAGAATACAATGCGAAAAGGAATAAAGTACAAACAACTGTCAAGAAAACAAATGAAGATTCGTGGAATAGTTGTGTGAGCAGAAATGAACAAGATATCCACTGAAGACGATCTTCAATCAAGTAAATCAGCCGGGTGTAGTAAATAGACGCTAAAAAATCGAATTTGCGACCAGTTCGTAAAGAGATCCAGGTTTTTGAACATCGTTTTAATTGGTCGTCGTCACGACTAAAACGAAAACGTTGCTTATCCGGAAGATTTTACTCTTCTAAGCAGTTAGTCCTTTCTGAATGATCAGCGCTACGTGAGATCTTCTATTAAACCGAGGGCACTTTGGTGCAATGTAATTTAGCTGATTTATACTTTTTCCTCTGAGCTATGCATACCATCTATAGTTGATGAGCGTCTATAGCATAATGAAACTTACGTTTTCGTCGCCGTTATGTCCTATCTCTGGGTCTCCAAATAAGCTTTTCGTTAATATCGCAGAGGCAGCCGCAACGGGAATTGTTTATAGCTGTTTATATCTCGCGAGGGCGCGCTAATTAATTAGGGGAGCCGTTTGTCGCTGCCAGCAGTTCTTCTGTGGGACTCTGCGGAGAGATTAATGGAGATGCGGCCGCCGTCAGCTTGCAGCTATTTTCAGAACCCTGCCCTCCGTGACGGCCGACCTACGAAATTTCCTGCAAAACCGTGCGTTGCCTGGCCTCGGTACTGATCAAAACACTTAACCCCTCAGTGCTAGTTACAGTACGCAATAGTGAACCGAGCTATAATGTCACAGCTAAAAGCACAAATAGTTACTATCTTTGAAGTTCCCTTCGTGAAATCTTAACCAAGGACAAACCATGATCTGTACAAGTATTTCCGATGCGTATGGTAATTATTCGTGTAGCTCCTGCATGAGAATGGAGGATTTCTCAGAGATTTTCGTTGATGAAATCTTTATCCGCCGAGCCATATAGTCGCAAGATTTCGACGAGTTTCCCGCTGGTCGTCTTGAGGTGAAATGTCAGGCTATGTCCATTTCATTCCTCTATAGCTGCTGCAGTTTGCAGATACACGAACCGACGGACGTGAAAATGGAGGAAGTAGCTGAGAAGGGATGAGGGACGTATGTTGCCTTTCCCCAATTTTTTCTCAGTCTGTTCATTCAGCAAGCAGAAAAGAAAATCAAGAAAAGTTGTGGAAAGGTGGTTAAAGTTGATGGAGAGCAAATACAAATTGTAAGGTTTTCTGAAATATCTAATCCTGCCAGATACAGGAAAGGACTGTGAACATCACTAGTGTTGCTACCTACAGTTTGGTGTATTTTGTTTACATTTGTGACATCACTTACACGGCTCTGAACCGTACACATGCACTTATTGCTTAGATGCAGGATGGGGAAACGATGCGACAGTCCAAGATGGCAGAAATCATGCCGTCAGAGTGGCATCATTCCAGCATTAAAACGAAGCTGGCCGTTAACACGAAACAGGCTGATCAGAGGGTTGGTCATGTGAAAAAGTATCTGAACGGTCTGTATTTTGCATAACTTGGCGTCGTATTTGAATTTTGAATAAATTGACGTTCAAAATGGTTCAAATGGCTCTAAGCACTATGGGACTTAACATCTGCGGTCATCAGTCCCCTAGACTTAGAACTAGGGATTCGAACCTGCGACCGTAGCAACAGCGCTGTTCCGGACTGAAGCGCCTAGAACCACTCGGCCACAGCGGCCGGCATAAAATGACGTCATGTTAAAGAGAATAAGAAAAACTTTTAGCGTCATTCTCAAAATAATTCAACAATCGGATTTACTTACCAAAAATTTGAGATGTGGATTGAAAAATGTAAATCTTTCCTCTATTTTAAGCTGTTACTACTTTTGATCTTGGAGTTAGATGTGCTATCACGTTTATCCGTTTTCTTACATTTTACCCCAAGAAACCATACTAAAAATAGTATGTTTTGACGAGATCTCTGATGTGTTGTATCACTTAAACTGCATATCTTCATGATTCACAAGTATAGCTTCAAAATGCACCGTATACAATATATAAGCACAACATGGTCCAAAATAATGCTCGATAAGCTTCCACGCAGAGGAAAGTTCGATCTCTAGAAAAATTTATTTCTGGAACGATACAGATTAGTGATCGAAATACGTAAAAATTAACGATATTACACATGTGAGTTTTCTATCGTAAAAGGTCAGTATATCTACATGTCTCTGATCATGAACGCAAATTCGTGCTTTGTTGCTACATAAAATTGTCTGCATTATTTCTCAAGATACAGGATCGGGCAAAAGTCTGGAAACTACACCCGCTGATCAAGCTCACCCTCCGAGCGATGATGCTGCAGCCGTGCCATTGCTGTGTGTGTGCAGCACACGTAGGATTGAACGCTGACTGAGAGCAGGTATTGCTGATAACCGGCGCATACTACGATGTGAAGTTTTCACAAACCATGCTATAATCGCTAGTGACTAGTCACCTCGTCGGTGGCCGTTCTTGCACGTCCACTGTGTGGCTTGTCCACCACAGAACCTGTTGCACGAAATTTGTCCAATAATTTCGATACTGTCCTATATGAAAAATCACTTCTCTCATGATGCAGGGCATTGAAGTCAGCAGTAATCACTCTGGTACTTCGTCCACCACTCATTAAGACAATTTCAATGCATTATTGGTGCGCAAGCGCCATTTTGGATCAGTTGCAACAATAAACAGAATTGATAATCTCCTTTCAGTTTCAAACTTTAATAGGTCGTACCTCTCACACGCCGGCCGGAGTGGCCATGAGGTTCTAGGCGCTACAGTCTGGAGCCGAGCAACCGCTACGGTCGCAGGTTCGAATCCTGCCTCGGGCATGGACGTGTGTGATGTCCTTAGGTTAGTTAGGTTTGAGTAGTTCTAAGTTCTAGGCCACTGATGACATCAGAAGTTAAGTCGCATAGTGCTCAGAGCCATTTGAACCATTTTGAACTCTCACACAAATAAAGTTATCTTGAAACATATTTGACAAGTATATTCCTAAGAAAGAGGCAGTTCACGACCCCCTTCCCATCTGAAGCACGTAATCCAAATCCAAGATGGCGGATTTCAAGTGGCCGCCGCTGTCGCCTCAGCTCCTGCAAGTTGCGCCCCAATCTACAGACAGCCCATACCACACGGCATTATGATTCCTCACACCGTTCGACTTTTATATGGGGCGTATCCAAATTTTTGCATCACCCTGTACACAAAAATTTCTTCTGTAACGGTACAAAAGACACGTGACACTAGCTGTGTAACTTGGTTCCTCTATAACAGAAAAAATACAGATGTCTTGCTCATAGGCACTAGTGGCCTAATTTAAAGCTTAAACTACACTCATCAATGAGCATGGTTCGATTATTGTATCACACTTTAAAGAAATCAAAACTTTTATGTCTTATTTAAAATAACACAAATAAATCTTCCGTAACATTAAAAAAAGCGCACACAGTACTACTCATCTAATTTAGAAATTAAAATGCACTTACTGAGGACTGACTTACGCTGCCATATAGTAGAAACTATTCAGCATACTGTAAATATACACTCCTGGAAATTGAAATAAGAACACCGTGAATTCATTGTCCCAGGAAGGGGAAACTTTATTGACACATTCCTGGGGTCAGATACATCACATGATCATACTGACAGAACCACAGGCACATAGACACAGGCAACAGAGCATGCACAATGTCGGCACTAGTACAGTGTATATCCACCTTTCGCAGCAATGCAGGCTGCTGTTCTCCCATGGAGACGATCGTAGAGATGCTGGATGTAGTCCTGTGGAACGGCTTGCCATGCCATTCCCACCTGGCGCCTCAGTTGGACCAGCGTTCGTGCTGGACGTGCAGACCGCGTGAGACGACGCTTCATCCAGTCCCAAACATGCTCAATGGGGGACAGATCCGGAGATCTTGCTGGCCAGGGTAGTTGACTTACACCTTCTAGAGCACGTTGGGTGGCACTGGATACATGCGGACGTGCATTGTCCTGTTGGAACAGCAAGTTCCCTTGCCGGTCTAGGAATGGTAGAACGATGGGTTCGATCACGGTTTGGATGTACCGTGCACTATTCAGTGTCCCCTCGACGATCACCAGTGGTGTACGGCCAGTGTAGGAGATCGCTCCTCACACCATGATGCCGGGTGTTGGCCCTGTGTGCCTCGGTCGTATGCAGTCCTGATTGTGGCGCTCACCTGCACGGCGCCAAACACGCATACGACCACCATTGGCACCAAGGCAGAAGCGACTCTCATCGCTGAAGACGACACGTCTCCATTCGTCCCTCCATTCACGCCTGTCGCGACACCACTGGAGGCGGGCTGCACGATGTTGGGGCGTGAGCGGAAGACGGCCTAACGGTGTGCGGGACCGTAGCCCAGCTTCATGGTGACGGTTGCGAATGGTCCTCGCCGATACCCCAGGAGCAACAGTGTCCCTAATTTGCTGGGAAGTGGCGGTGCGGTCCCCTACGGCACTGCGTAGGATCCTACGGTCTTGACGTGCATCCGTGCGTAACTGCGGTCCAGTCCCAGGTCGACGGGCACGTGCACCTTCCGCCGACCACTGGCGGCAACATCGATGTACTGTGGAGACCTCACGCCCCACGTGTTGAGCAATTCGGCGGTACGTCCACCCGGCCTCCCGCATGCCCACTATACGCCCTCGCTCAAAGTCCGTCAACTGCACATACGGTTCACGTCCACGCTGTCGCGGCATGCTACCAGTGTTAAAGACTGCGATGGAGCTCCGTATGCCACGGCAAACTGGCTGACACTGACGGCGGCGGTGCACAAATGCTGCGCAGCTAGCGCCATTCGACGGCCAACACCGCGGTTCCTGGTGTGTCCGCTGTGCCGTGCGTGTGATCATTGCTTGTACAGCCCTCTCGCAGTGTCCGGAGCAAGTATGGTGGGTCTGACACACCGGTGTCAATGTGTTCTTTTTTCCATTTCCAGGAGTGTACATATTTGTGTGGGCAAGAAATGAGGGTTGCTTGCTTTTTACTCCCCACTTTCTACTTTTTTTCAAGGTCAGCCATTTATTGTAGCGAGTTGATTCTAGGCTCAGAAACGTCGTAATACAGTGCTAAAGTTCATCATCTTCAGCAGATGCAGCCCTCCAAGGATTCCTCTCCTGTGCCAACCTTTTCATCTGAGAATAGCAATTGCAAAAACGTCGTCTATTATTTGCAAACATATTCTGATCTCTGTCTTCCTCTACAGTTTTCCCTCTACAGCTTCCTCTAGTAGTCATGGACTGTGCGGCTGGTCCCGGCGGAGGTTCGAGTCCTCCCTCGGGCATGGGTGTGTGTGTTTGTCCTTAGGATAATTTAGGTTAAGTTGTGTGTAAACTCAGGGACTGATGACCTTAGCAGTAAAGTCCCATAAGATTCACACACATATGAACATTTATTTCCTCTAGTACCTTGTAAGTTATTCCGTGATGTCTTAGCAGATATCTTACTATCTTGCCCCTTCTTCTTGTCAAAGTTCTACACACATTCCTTTCCTCGCCGATTCTGCCGAGATCCTCTTCATTCCTTGGCTTATCAGTCAACCTAATTTTCAACATTCTTCTGTAGCACCTCGTCCCAAATGCTTCGATTCTGTTCCGTTCCGGTTTTCTCACAGCCCATGTTTCAGTCACATACAGTTCTGTCTTACATACGTATGTCTTCAGGAATTTCTTCCTCAATTGAAGGCCTATGTTTGATGCTAGTGGGCTTCTCTTGGCCTGGCATTACCTTTTTTCAGTGCTAATCTGATTTTTATGTCCTCCTTGCTCCGTCCGTCATAGGTCTTTTGTTGCCTAGGAGTCAGTATTCCTTAATTACATCTACGTCGTGATCACCTACATTGATGTTAAGTTTCTCGCCGTTCTCATTCCATCCACTTCTCATTACTTTCATCTTTCTTCGATTTACTCTCAGTCCATATTCTGTACTCATTAGACTGTTCATTTCGTTCAGCAGATCCTGTAATTTTTTTTCACTTTCACTGAGGATACCAATGTCATCAGCCACTCTTATCATTGATATCATTTCGCCTTGAATTTTATCTCCAGTCTTGAACCTTCCTTTTATTTCCATCATTGCTTCTTCGATGCATAGATTTAACAGTAAGGGCGAATGATTACGTCCCTGTATTACTTCATTTTTAATCCGTTCTTGGTCTTCCAAACTCATTGTTCCTTCTTTGCTCTTATATCCGTCTTTCCCTATAGCTTACTCCCATTTTTCTCAGAATTTCGAACATCTTGCACAATTTTACACTGTCGAAAGCTTTTTTCATGTCAGCAAATCCTATTAACGTGTCCTGATTTTCCTTTAGTCTTGCTTCCATTACCAGCCGTAACGGTAGAACTGAATCTATGATGCCTTTACTTTTCCTAAAGCATAACCAATCGTCATTGGACACATCCTCAGATTTCTTTTCAATTCTTCTGAATATTATTCTTGTCAGAGACATGGATGCATGAGCAGTTAGGCTGATTGTGAGATAATTCTCGCACTTTTCAGCTCTTGCAGTCTTCGGAAATGTGTGGATGATGTTTTTCCGAAAGTCTTACGGTATGTTGTCAGACTCATACTTCTACACAGACGTCTTTTTGGCACCTCCCCGAGGGTTTCAGAAACTCTGATGGAATTTTATGTATCTCTTCGAAGGGGTTTGTGGTGTCACCGCCAGACACCACACTTGCTAGGTGGTAGCATTTAAATCGGCCGCGGTCCGTTAGTATACGTCGGACCCGCGTGTCGCCACTATCAGTGATTGCAGACCGAGCGCCGCCACACAGCAGGTCTCGAGACACTTCCTAGCACTCGCCCCAGTTGTACAGCCGGCTTTGCTAGCGATGGTTCACTGACAAATTACGCTCTCATTTTCCGAGACGATAGTTAGCATAGCCTTCAGCTACGCCATTTGCTACGACCTAGCAAGGCACCATTATCATTTGCTATTTATCTTGTGATGCGTGTACCGTCAGACCGATGTTCACCAATTATGGATTAAAGTTAAGTATTCCAGAAGCTACGTACTTTATTTGCTAGTCTCCATTACTTGTCCTGTTCCAGACCTCACGCCAGCCTGCGTGAGCTTAAACGCGTGCCTTTCGGCTTCCCGTCTTAGTGGATTGGCTGTCTTGCCAGTCCCCAACAGGGTTTATCCCTTCGGTGGTCAGGGATTTTCACCTGCTTCGAGATGAGTGGGTATTTCTATTTTCCTCGTCGTTTCCTAATCCGTTCATGAAAGTGGCGAGATTGGGCTGAGCAACGGTTGAGAATTTGTACGGGCGCTATAACCACGCAGTTGAGAATCCCACAAACCAACATCATAATCATCGTCCAAAGCTCTTTTAAATTCTGATTCTAACACTGAATCACCTATTTCTGCCATATCGGATACTGTTTCTTTTCATATCACGTCATGAGACAAGTCTTCCCCCGCACACAGGCCATCATCAATGTACTCTTTCCACCTGCTCTCTCTTCAGCATTGAACAGTGGAAATCCCATTACACTCTTAATATTACCGCCCTTGTTTTTAATTTGACCGAAGGTCGTTTTGATTTTTCTACATACTGAGTCAGTCCCTCCGACAATCATTCCTTTTCTATTTCGTCACATTTTGCTTGCATTTTACACGTCGACTGCCATTACCTCGATGATGTTGAATCATACTACTCCAGATGTATGGTGGATAGTGTTAGAGTAATGAGGGTCAGTTGATATGGTGACTGTCACTTCTGCAATTGTGTTGACTATCATTACCCTAAATGCATAGTAGACACCATTGGAATGGTCAGTGTACATCATAACTGCCATAACCCCAATCATAGTGACTGCTATTACGAAAACTAAATTCTAGTAAATTTCCTCTATCTGACTGTAACAAACTGGCCCATAGATTACCTGAGACATCTTTGATTAAGTCTGCATCCACATTATAACACAGTACCTCTTTGCTAATCATGCCAAAATGTCAACTGACCATCATTTCCCCATTAATATCAACCATTCTAATTGCGTAATGCCGGACACCACGAGAGGGCACCTTCTCGGTTTATAACACTAACTTGCCAAGAAACAAGCTAATTTTGCCCTCTGGGAGAATTTTTAAGGTTGATAGCGTGTGTGTCTAATGGACGAAGGTATCGGACTATAGTTTTGAATTTGGTGAAATTAACAGAAAAAAAAACAAACGGACTTTAAACTTGGGAGATAATGGGAGTATTAAAATCATAAGTGAATGAAAAGAAAATGAACGGTCGCCAGCCCAATTAGGGACGTAAATTTGGAAATGTACGTTTAAGAAAATTGAATATTGGTTACTGAAGTTACCTTCGTTGAGATTTCCCTCTGAGTAGCGAACAGGATACAAACTGACACAGTGCACTCTAAACTGTGCGTAGCATCCGTTACCAATAACGCACCAAGCTCATACTAATGACAGCTACACCCAAGAGAACTACTTAATCAAGTACTGAAATGTTACAGCATGAAGTGCAGAACTAAATTTAGACATGGGGGGCTTTTATATTAACTGACATAAAAAATCAATAAAGATGAAAAACCTCATAAATACACTGTTTAAGCCCCTGTACATATATCAGTTTCCCTTAGAACAGTAATAGTTCAATTTTCTCCAAACAAGTGGAGAACATCATGGGGACCCATAAACTAGTACAGTTTCCCAAGTCAACTCTGATTCTTACAGTAAACAAAAGACTAATTCAAAAAGATAATCATTCATTTCACTTGGAGTAGTTCATAATTTACTTTGTAAGACAATAAAACACAGCGCAGGGCTTAATTAACTTCAAAAAAGGAACCATTCATGATACAAATCAAAACCACACTATTTTTGAAAATGAGATTAAGTTATTTGCCTCTTTATCACCTGTGAAGCGGGTATTTTAGACAATAGTATTTACACAGTCTTGCACTGTATTTCTACAAAACTGTACGTTGTGATGAACTAAGGATACTTTAGCAAAACCCTATCTAACTTCACTTCTGAGGTTTTAACTTTAACTTTTACTACTCATTTTACATTAGGAAAAACATGACTTCAAAACATTTGAATGCAAGAATTGTACATTTAAATCAGGATACTCGGTTTTAGCAACACTTATGTGAGGACCCTGCATTGGTTCGTGATCAGGGTAGGAAATATGGTTCTGGACACAAATTTATTTTTGTGATTATTATTCAAACCACACACACAAAGTAAATGATCCATGCCCATATACATTGCTGAATGTATGAAGCTAGTGAAGCGGTGGCGAAGATTGGTGCCAAGCGACATGGCAGCTAACTATGCTCGCAGCTCTTCATGTTCGAATGTTCTATAAAATCTCTTATTGGCGTCGGATTTTTGCCATATTAGAGACATTCCTTTCTGCCGCGAATACCAAATAATAGCCAGATCCGAAACAAATCCACTATAAAGCAGCTTCCAATCGCCTGTCTTAGCACTGTCGAAGTCTACCGTGCTACTGCTAGACACATACTGCATACCAAAGATTGCTAGCCACATTCACACCAAAGAGCCGCTCAGTTCGAACGCCAAAACCACCTTTTACATCGCGCCATGCCACTTCCGTTGCGGAGGGGCTTCCCTACATCTTCTATGTATTACAAATACAAGTGCCCTACGCATTTTCTTTTTATGAACATACACATATTATAATAATTTATCATATTAACAAATCATTTTGATTTTCTCGTATATACATTACAGAACTCTTATATTCCAGTCACAAATCAAGGACTTTGAATAATTCTGGAAATAATACACACACCATAATTGCAGTTACACAGTTCTAATCGATATAAGTGTTGCAAGTTGACCATAAACGCCTCACTGAATAGTATTCACCAAGCATTCGGTGTAGTACTAGGCACTATGCTCGAGGAGTAATAGCAAGCACCATGCTAGGTGATAAATCAGTCATCACCCAGTGCACTTTACAAAATTCGATCTGGTCTTGTCTACAGTTGTATTTTAACCTATAAGTTAGATGAGCACTATGGACATGGGTGCGTTTTAATTTGTTGTAACAACTCTTTACTAGTGTGGTAAATAATACAGATAATTTTTTGTTTCTGTTAGGTGTGGTAGAAGAATCTAACTATGGTCGTCAGCGAGGGCAGCTCATCTTGTAAGATCACTAGTCTCAATATGCGAGACATGTGTATCTTTCTTCTTCGCTGTTATAGAAAAATTAGGTACCATCAGTGGTGACATAGTATGTTTTGTACTCAAAACCATTACACATTATATGAATAATTTTCTTCTGGTGCAAAGACCGAATTTTTCGAGAGACCATACATTCGTTTAAGTGCAAGCTTTTCCATCATTGTCTTTGACGGTGTGGTGTTAACATATCGTATTTCGTGCATTTCGAAGTTATACTTGCCTCTTATGAAAATACACAGTTTAAGTGATACAATGCATAAGACAGATCACCAAAATGCAAAATTTTTAGTATGGTTTGTTGTCATGACGCGTCGGAAAATATGACGTCAATGGATAAACATGTTACCGCGAGTGTCTCCAAGACAGAAATTAATAAACACAGCTATATTAGGCGGACAACAAAAGTAATTTTATTTTTCTGTCTGCTTTATTTCTCCCAAATGGTTCTCAGTCTGTTTGTTTTTGTACTACCTGCAACGAAGCCTCATTTAGGCCTAAAATGAAATGTTAGCTATTACTTCAACATGTTATTTTAGTAAAACGTATCGTTTTCTACTTCCATAAAACTTTTAGATGTGGAAATTTGGAACACTTCATTTGAGAGTCTTCAATAAAATCAAAAGTGTTAAGTGTAGGTTTCACAATAACTACTCGCTCACCAAGTAGCTGACAAATTATTTTAGCCAGAATGAATTTTTTAGAACAGTAGAACAAACAATTTGACAGTCCATAGTCATTTTTAGGCGTTAAGTTTAATTTATACAATAATTGCACTCTTCAAGTAGATGACGCATTCCTTTACGTAACATGTGTTTTGTGCAATTGTGGAAGAATAATACAAATAACTTAGACTTGAAAATAAAATTGGAGCACTGAATTTGAGAGTCTACAGTCGTATTGTAGCCATCAGGTGTAAGTTATAAATAACTGGACTCTTTCAGTAGCTGACACTTTATTTTACCTAACCAGTGTTTTATATAATAACGCTGTGTTCCAGTGCTTTAAGCATACTCGTAGTGTGCGACGGGTGATGATCTTCGAAGTTATAAATACGATTCGGTATGCGTTATCGTACAGTAAACTCATTACCAACGAGAACCATTATTCTTATGTCCAATCAAAACATGCAGGTTAAGCAGACAACCATCCTTCTCCTTTCCCTAGACAACAGGATATTCTTATGAACAGAGCTTTGGTGATGTAAAATGTGCATTAATTCGTCTTTTCGATGAGGGCAAACTATGACAGTCTCTTCCACATACCTTCAAAATATAGTTAATTTAACGAACTCTCCGCAAAGTGCTCCGAAAGTAAGTTAGTGACCACGGGAAACAGAGGGGTGTCCACAGCTACACCGACCGTCTGTTTAGACTGTTATTAGTTGATAATGCGTGTAACCCAATCATCTCCACGATTTTACTCTAAATCGAAGACTTCAGTTAACCCGATGGCCGCACCAGCAGCAACGACGAAGACAGCTGAGATCTTAAATTCCACCTGTGACGTCGTTTCCCGCCCAGTAACGTGGTACCACTGCCACCACAATCTTGAAGCAAGTGCCGTATGCTCACTACACGCCGATAAACTGGGGACGTCTTCGTCAGTCTTCGACAGCTCACCTGAGGATGACTGCCAAGTGCCCATGCAAATTCCGTAGAATGCAGTTAGCGACGACGGGCTGCAAGCCCTAAACGTTTTTGGGTATTCATCTTGCCGGGAAAATATCAAAATTCACAAAAAAGTTGTAATGATCATAAAACTAATGAAGTGGTTTCCAAGCTACAAAAAACCGTGTAATACGCAGATGGTCCATAGCCGCATTTCTACAGATTGACGGGTGAACAACTTTGGGACAAGCTGTCGTCAGGCCTCCAGAAATCGTAAAAATTCTGTGTTCTGACTTCACTGGCGAACCCAATCGCGGCATAGTGTTATACAGCCGAGTATGCGACAGAAGCCTGCCTCCTCTAGCACAAAAGCGGCCGTCGGGAGTGTAAGTACCCCAGACTCAGACGGCAAAACTCTTCTGCAGCCTCCATTCTAACGGCTCAGTCACCTGGTCCTCATCGAGCAATGTCATCTACTAGTTAGTGCGGCTAGCCTGCACGTGGCGGGCGGCGAGGGCAGAAAGGGCGGGGGAGGTGGAGAGTGGTGATGATCCGATGGCGCAAGTCGACACAATGCCCGCCATCGCCTGACATATTTTCGGGCTTTTGAGAGTCCAGACATCAACTCGAAGAGCCTGTGCGCTTCCAGAAAACCTACGTGGTGTGTGGGCGAGGAACTCTAGCCAGACACGTGGCCCTCCTACAGCAGAACTGACAAGCCACTGGGTCACTTTGGACGTAAACGCAGCCCGCTGCCGATGTGCTACGTAAGAATTCTGCCATGTTGACGTCACGCACTTCCCGTGTGATGCGGACCAGTTGATGGGAGCGATCACTTATTTGCTGTACTGAAACATCGGGAAACACAAAGTAAAAATCGCAAAGGAAATTCCTATCTGTACTTACAGTCGCGTTGGTGAACCTATTCCACACGCAGCACTAGAGACGGAAATCGCTACCCTACAACACCATATAAAAAGTGACTGACTGTCGTAGTTCTTCAAGTAATTCAGTCGATCACCATGAACAATGATAATAATACGTGTATTTCAGTGCGACCAGGTCGTCGTTACTCTACCGGTGAGAAACCCTGTTCAGCAGCTTGTGGAAACACTAAAACATGCATCTGTGACGATCGTGACTACCTATTTACAGCGACAACCTGTGTCGTCATGGTAGACGCTACTGACTACTGTCGTTGTCCCGCGTTAAATTTGCGGGAAATTCATTGCAGATATGATCGACCGTCTGATGTTACAATTTGAGTCATCAAAACCTCGAAATTGCAATTGAGTACAAAACTCACTCTCACATATGTGTGCATACTGCAAGTAACTCAGCACATAGATTGACATAGGAGCAGGATCATTGCTACTGTAGGCTAGAAGAGTCGGACAAAGTGATGTTGTGGTACATGTTAGAATAAGTTCTGCTGTTTAGTACAAAAGGTAGGAAATTAAGGAGGTGGGACCTCGATATGTTGAAAGAACGAGAAACTGTTCAGAGTTTCATAGGGAGCATTAGACAACGACTGATTAGAAGAGGGAGAAGGAATGCAGTAGAAGACGAATGGACAGCTTTGTGAGATTAAATAGCGAAAAGAGCAGAGAGTCAAATAGACAAAAAGACAAGCCCAAGGAGTATTTCTTCGATGACACAGGACATATTGAATTTAATCGATGAAAAGAATATAAAAATTCAGCTAATGAAACATGCAAAAGGGAATACAAATCTCTAAAAGTGAGATTGACAAGATGTGCAAAATTGCTACGCAGCGATGGCTGGGGACAGACAGCGCCTGCTGGATGATTAAGGACGTCTATGGAGAAAAGAGAAGCAGCTGTACGCATACCAAGAGGTCAGATGGAAAACCAGGAAAAAGCCAAGGAAAGCTTAAAGGTGGAAGGAGTATGTATAGGGTCTACACAAGGGAGATGAACATGAAGGCACTGGTATGGAAAGGGAAGAGGATATAGATCAACGTGAAAGAGGGAGATATGGTACTGCGAGAAGAATTTGATCGAGCACTGAAAGACCTAAGTCGAAACAAGGCCCCTGGAGTAGACGCCGTTCCGTCAGAACTACTGATAGCCTTGAGAACGCCAGAAATGACAAAACCATTGGCGTGCAAGATCTGTGATACAGGAGAAATACCCTCAGACTTCGAGAAGTATGTAATAATTCTATTTCCTAAGAAAACAGATGATGTCTGTTTAAAAAGACATAGTGGCAGATTACTAACACCAATTCTTTACTCGATAATGGAAAAACTGATAGAAGCTGCCCTCGAGGATGATCAGTTCGGATTCCGGAGAAAAGAAGGAAAACGCGAGGCTCTCCTGATCCTACGGCTTCTCACAGAAGACAGATTAAGGAAAGATAAACCCACGTTTACAGCATTTGTATACTTGGAGAAGGCTTCTGACAATGTTGACTAGAATACTCTTTGAAATTCTGAAGAGAGCAGTGGCAAAATAGAGGGAGCGGAAGGCTATTTACATCTTCATCTACATCTACGTGATTACTCCGCTATTCACAATAAAGTGCCTGGCAGAGGGTTCAATGAACCACCTTCAAACTGTCTCTCTACCGTTCCACTCTCAAACGGCACGGGGGAAAACGAGCACTTAAAATTTTCTGTGCGGGCCCTGATTTCTCTAATTATATCGTGGTGATCATTTCTCCCTATGTAGGTGGGTGCTAACAGAATGTTTTCACAATCGGAGGAGAAAACTGGTGATTGAAATTTCATGAGAAGGTCCCGTCGTAACGAAAATCGCCTTTGTTTTAATGATTGCCACTCCAATTCACGTATCATGTCTGTGACACTATCTCCCCTATTTCACAATAATACAAAACGAGCTGCCCTTCTTTGTACTTTTTCGATGTCATCCGTCAGTCCCACCTGATGCGGATCTCACACCGCACAGCAGTACTCCAGAATAGGGCGGACAAGCGTGGTGTAAGCAGTCTCTTTAGTAGGCCTGTTGCATCTTCTAGGTGTTCTGCCAATGAATCACAGTCTTTGGTTTGCTCTACCCACAATATTATCTATGTGATTTCTCCAATTTAGTTTATTTGTAATTGTAATCCCTAAGTATTCAGCTGAATTTACAGCCTTTAGATTTGTGTAGCTTATCGCCTAATCGAAATTTAGCTGATTTCTTTTAGTACTCATGTGAACACACTCATGTGAACACCAGGCGTCGGTTATCGGAATCGAAGCAGTGGCTGACAAGGGATTCAACATGGCTGTAGCTTTTCCCAGACGTTATTCAATCTGTGCAATGAGCAAGCAGTAAAAGAAACCAAAACAAAATCGGGAGAATGGATTAAAGCTCAAATAGAAGAAATAAAAAAAAGTTGTCCTTGTAAGGACCTGCAGGAAATGGACAGCGTCTTGAAAGAATGATATAACATGAACGTTAAGAGAAACAAAACAAGGGTATTGCGATGTAGTCGGATTACATCAGGTTATGATGAGGCAATTAAATTAGGAAACGAGACCTAAAAGTAATACATGACTTTTGCCATCTGTGCAGCAAAATAACTGACAGTGGTCGAAACAAAGGGGATATAGAATGGAGACCGGCTGTCGCAAGAAAAGCATTTCTGAGGCAGAGAAGCTTGCTAACAAAGTGCTCCGAGATCTTTTCTTTAGGTATTTGTCTGCAGAGTAGCCATGTGTGGAAGTAAAACGCGAGCAATAAACAGTTAAGACAAGAGGAGAATATATGCTTTAGAAATGTTGCGCTTCATAAGAATGCTGAAGACTGGATGCGTAGATCGCGTAACTAATGAGGAGGTAATGAAGAGACTTGGAAACACAAAAACATTGTGACACAATTTGATTAAAAGAAGGGATTGGTTGATAGGCCACGTTCTAAGACATCAGGGATGGCGGGAAGGGGGGGGGGAGGGAGAGGATGGAATTGTAAAGGGAGACCAAGAGCAGAATACGGTGAGCAGATTCAGGATTTAGGTTGCAGTAAGGAGAGAAGCGGATGAAATATGTATGCTTCCCTACGCCTTCATTGCCTGATTGAGTCCGTTGGACAGTGCACCATTGCTGTCATTAGGACGTTCTACGTACCACTAGGTTATTGGAGCTACTTTAGTTTCTAGTGACTTAAGCTTCTGTCTACTGAGCGCTTTTTGGTGGAATGGTTCGGTAGTGCTGTAAGTCGCAGTGAGTGTGTGTGTGTGTGTGTGTGTGTGTGTGTGTGTGTGTGTGTGTGTTACAACAGCAGTTCATTAGACGCCTGTTGAAAAAAAAATGTTCTGTTGGTTCCATGATGGGCTAAGTGCTTTATTCAGATTCAAAGAGGGCACAACGCTATACTTCAAATATGCAGCACAACGTTCCTTCGGAATTAGTGTGTTGAATATGATCAGTATAGTAACATCGGAAGCTTTGTTGACATAACATAGTGACATCGATGTAGGATTCAGAATCGTGATGCGTGGTTTTCAGCCACCAGTCAGTAAATACACTGCGTCACAAAAAGGTGAAGCATCCAGAAGACCAAGTGCAGAACCATCGACGTATATGTAAAAGATTATAGTTCCAACGCTCTGTGACAGGTAGAACAGGTACCACAGCGCATGAAAGTTGTTTTCTTTCCTGAAGTTACCAGGCGTGGTAGCGTCCGTAAGGAGAGTGAACAGTGCTAATGTTGAGAGATCTCTGTGAATAACACGGAGATGCTGCGTACTCGTATGAGACAGCGTTATCAGTACCTGAAAGTGTTTAAAATCGGCCTCAGTGCGTGCCTTCATTTCGCCAGGTAACGGAATACCAGGCGCTAGAGCACCTGCATTTCGGAGCCTAGGAGTTCTTCATGGTAAAGGTAGGTAGGCGTACACTTTAAAGTGCTCAACAAATATGGATAAGTGACACTGCGGGTATTGCCTAAGAGGAAGTCTTAGAGGGAACGTTTGCAGTTTTAATGACACATGTGTCAATGTCGAACTCAAGTCCTTCTCCACCGTTATGAAGTCACACGAGGGCTCGAAACAAAAGGGCTGAATATGCAAAAACCCCATTGGCTACTTCGGACGGATCACTTCCAGATTTCGTCGAATGGTTTCGACGGTTGTTAGTGGTTCCAACGTGAACACCAGTGCAGAAATTGCAACCACACTACACTCGAAAGGGTTATATCTCCTACAATGAGGTAGCGGGGCCGTTGATGTTCTCGCAGAAGAGTTAAATGGTCCGGGAGATGTCGGCAGTATTAAAGCTTACCGAGAACGACACCCCGTTGTTCAACCCACTGCAAACGGTCGTTTTAGATCGTGAGATATTACGAGGTCAACAACCCGAGCAAAGAGGTGACACAACTGACGCCTTTTATGCTAACCCGTAGAGCCTTATCTTGTTGATTCTGAGAGGCAGTGTGTCTGTAATCACTTCCTCAACCACCCGTAAGTAAACCGCGTGATTTCAACGATGGGTGTCACCGTTCTGACCTCCACCGTAGATCCGGTAAAAGAAGGGGTGAAATGTGGGAAGAGTGGGTTTGACGACCTTCCTATCATGTGACACATCCAAGGTGGCATTGGCCAGCGTTGTTGTAACTTGGTGCCAATGTGACATAAAGAACCCACCTTACACGTCTCACGAACTTATGATCTCTCTGTTTCATGCGTCGTTTAGCCCATGGGTGACGTCGCAGGATGTCATGACTTTGCACCACTGCAAAGGAAGGTAGTAGGCACCTTTGAGCCAAATTTCGGACACGTCGCAATGGGAGACAATTACGGAGTTTCGAAAATGTGGTCCTTCAATTGTATTGCACCGTGTTGTTTGTCACCTCTGCTGCCGAAAGACCAAGCAACTGGCTAGGCTGCCTCGCCTGCCTAGGAGACGCGCAGTCTCATCCAGTTGAACTCAAGACTCTCGGAGAACGCAGATGTGTCAGGCGATGGCAGCCATTGTGTCGCCTCGCCCCAGTGGATCCCATCACGAGTCTAGACCGGTCAGACCTGGCTGTGTCGTGAAAGACGGGGTGTGACTTCCTTCTCATAGTCTGGCGGTGGGCAGCACTATTGTGAAATTTGGTTCTAATATCCAATCATTAACCTACCTTACATCTAAAATGAACTTCTGAGCTGTGGCCTTTTTTCACATGTGTCGACTCTTGCTGTTTCAAGCACCGTTGAGCGCGAGGGTGAAGCCGCAGGACGCCACGCTTTTGGAAAATTACAGTGGAAGGTTCTGGGTACTTTTGAGCCAAATATCAAACATCTTCCGGGCTTGCGGTTCTAGGCGCTTCCGTCTGGAACCGCGTTGCTGCTACGGTCGCAGGTTCGAATCCTGCCTCGGGCATGGATATGTGTAATGTCCTTTGGTTAGTTAGGTTAAAGTAGTTCGAAGTTCTATTGAACTGATGACCTCCGCTGTTAAGTCCCATAGTGCTCAGAGGCAATTGAACCATTTTTTTTTCAAACATCTGCTTCGCAACATGCGCCAATCACGTGGTTTCGAAAAAGTGATGTTAAAACTGTGTTACAAAGTGTACTTATCAAACATGAAATAATTACCATTTAATCACATTACCAGTCTTTCGTAAAGAAAAATAAAGTTTGGGTGTTACTAATTATAAACGCGTAGGCTTCCGCGGTCTCTCTGAATCCCATTAAAAGCGTTCTCGTTGTTCCGGTTTCCTCAGTGTAGACAGTACCACATTCCAACTATATCTCGTATACACTGATCAGCCGGAACATTACGACCACCTACCTAACAGCCGGTATGACCGCGTTTGGACGGATAACAGCGGCCACGCGTCGTGGCATCGAAGTCATTGAGTCATTGGTAGGCCGCTGGACGGAATTGGCACCACATCTACGTACAAAGGTCACCTAAATCCTGTCAATTAACGGGAAGAGGCCGATAAGCTCGGACGCCACGTTCAATCACGTCCATGAAGTGTTCCAACATTTTCAGATCTGGTGAGTTTTGCAGGCAGCACGTCAGTTGGAACTGGTCACTGTGTCCCTCGAACCACTTCATCACATTCCTAGCCTTGTGACATAGCGTATTATTTTGGTATAAAGCCCCACTGCCGTCGGGAAACATTTCTGACACGAAGGGGGTGTACGTTGCCTGCAACCAACGTACGACACCCCTTGGCCCTCGCGGTGGCTTGCACTAGCTCCACATGAGCCATGGATTCCCACACGAATCTTTCCAAAAACATAATGAAACCGCCACCAGTTTGTTCCATCCCGCAGTATAAGTGTCAAGGAGCTGTTTCCCTGGAAGACGGCCGATTCGCGCCCTCCGATCAGTATAATGAGCAAGGTATGGCGACCCATTAGACCATGCAACGCTCTGCTACTGCATCAACGTCCAGTGCCGATGCTCACTTGCCTACTTCTGTCGTAGTTGAAGATCTTGTGGTGTTAACGTTAGTACATGCATGGGCCGCTGGCTGCGGAATCCCATCGTCAGGAGCGTTCGGTACACAGTGTGTCCACACACACACACTTGTACTCTGCTCAGCATTAAATTCTGATGTTAGTTCCATCACAGTTCTCCATCTACTCTGTTTTAACAGTCTGCCCAGCCCACGACGTCCGACATCTGTAATGAGATGTGGCTACCCAACCCCATGATGACTGGTATCGCGGCCTTCCCCATTCTGCTCATGGACAGCACACTCACTGATACTGCAAGCACCATGTGTGTGTCTTACTAGCAGTCATTCCTCGCCTTGTGACGCTGTGTCACCTGTACCGGTTTATATTGATAGTAGAACTGTAGTCACGGTATTCTAGGTGATAAGCGTGCACCTATGGCGTTTACTGCATTTTTAGCGGACCGTACTAAATCCACGATTCTGTAGCCACGCCGGACGTTAGTTTCATGCCTATTCAACCACTGACAACCGTGACGTAAGAAAAGAGCACCAGCTTGTAACCATCCATTTAATTTTCTCTATCTGGCATCCTGTTGATATTAACAATTCTTACTGTGGAAACGAAATCGTCGGGTTGCATTGCTGGTCGCCAGGCTCCACCCGCGGAAGTTAGGCCCCTGGTTGCAAGTCTTATTTCAGTCGACGCCATACTGGGCCACTTGCATGTCGGTGATGATGAAAAAAGTTTGATGACGGCAACAAAATCTCCCACCCGGCAGGGAACAGAACGCCCGCCCACTGTATGGCAGGCAAACATGTTACCAGTCAGCTATGCAGTCTGACGCTTCTGAATGTTTTATTGTGGTATGCGTTGGCTCGAAAGTTTTTGGGCAAAACTTTCAATTCTTGTTTGATATTTTTTTCCTTAATGCCGTGGGCTCGAGAGGCGAGGTTGTGTGCGATGGATAACATCTTAGCCAGATTATGATCTGGTTCGGCATTTAGGTACCAGCTCGTGAGAGTTGATTCTCGGCAGATCTTGTGTGTTGTTGGGAGTT
The DNA here is from genome assembly GCF_021461385.2 of Schistocerca piceifrons. Classification (NCBI taxonomy): domain Eukaryota; kingdom Metazoa; phylum Arthropoda; class Insecta; order Orthoptera; family Acrididae; genus Schistocerca; species Schistocerca piceifrons. Next base: position 744,227,769 of record NC_060141.1, on the reverse strand, counting down.
CTGTAGACTTACACATCGAGGAACGGAACGCTATCAGTAATTTCTTCTCCTAGTGTAACTTGGATGTCCTTATAGAGGCTATTATATGTTGATGGAATTGCAGTTCTGCTATCCGTTGCAACCAAATGATGAACGTGTCGTCTACTTTCCGCAGTCAATAGCATGGGCAGAAATGCAAGGAGCTTAAAAAGTTTTCCCAGATGATTACTGAGACACCCTGCTAAACCTGTAGGACAGGACAGGTAGTTTAAATTGTGGAAAGGGGCCAAAATAAGCTTCTGTCAGTTACACTCGAACATACAGCTTTCTTTATTTGACCAAACATTACAAGAGCCAAGAAAATTAAAAAAAAAAAAAAACACAGCATTAATTTTTGGAACTTGAGAACCGGCTGAATACGCCATACAATCTCATGCTTTAAGGGCAAGACCACTTTAAAATCGACTTAAAGCCAATATCGTAAGACTAAAAAAAAAATCAGAAATTTAAAAGGCAGAAAGCCTTATCTTGAATCAGTTCTTCCAGTTAGGCTGAAGGCCCAAACAATCTGTGACATTAGGAGCAAAACAACTTTAATTCAAAATCGGTTGAAGGCCCACCACTTAAGACTCAACAAAATTAAATTTTTAGAAAGGCCAAAAGCCTTACTTAAATCAGTTCTTTAAATTAGGCTGAAGGCCCAAGCAATCTTACGCCTGAAGGGAAAAACGACCTTAATTTAAAAATCAGCTAGAAGCCATACAAATACAAACAACAAGGACAAATAATAAAATGCAGTACAGCCAACGGCCTGGTATTCAAACACTAACGCTCGCTTAGGTGAGACAGGCAGTCGGCCCAACCATTTTCGATCCGACAACAACCCAACCGCCAGACAGTCAATGGACACACCGACAAGAGATAAATTCCGTTCCACCCAACCGGCACCCCCCCCCCCCCCCAAATTCTATAAGTCCCTCCAGATCCTTGAGCGTCATGCACTCTGCCTCGCCTTCCGAATACGCCTCCCGTCCCCCACGCGGATCCTCTATGATCTCATTCCTTTCCCCCATCTGCTCCTATTCCTCGAACATATCCGCATCCTCTACACCTCCCGCCGTCTTGCACCCCCTCACCCCCTGGTTGCTCCTCTCCTCTCACATCCCCACCCCCTGCCACGTCTTCACCATTGTGTCCCCCCTACCCTCCATCTCTACACCCTACATCTCCTTTCCCAAGGTGGCTTCCGTCAACTCCCCCACCCGGATGATGCCCTGTCTCCTCCATTTATCCCTCCTATCAACTCTGATCCTCATCCCCCTCCTTTCCTCTGTCCTTTCCCTGGGCTCCCTCTTCCTCCCCCCTTCCATCCTGTGTTTTCTCCCCGCCCACCCCCCGAGTCCTTGCATTCCCCTCCTCTGCCTTCCCACTCCCTGGCACGTCTGCTCAGCACCCCCCACCCCTCTTCTGGGTCCTCATTCTCCAATGGCTTCTTTCCCCCCTCCCACCCTTCACTTTTCCTCTCCTTCCCCCCTTTTTTATTTCTCCATCATCTGTCCAGTTCCCCCCCCCCCCCCACCTGCTCTCGGCTGTGGTATGTCATATTTGTGCCAACTTTTTAGTGCAGTGTTTAAGTGAGTGTTCAGTGTTGTGTATCTTTCCACAGTGTTGCGAACAGAAATCATGCTGTCACTGGGTGTGCATTTTATATCTTGCGAACAAAAACCAGACTGTCGCCGTGTTTTTTAACTGTCTGTCTGTTATTTTTCTGGTTCTTGTGTATTTTCTTAGCATCATCAGCCCTGTGTTTTATGTTTTAAGTTCCAGAATTTTCTGCCATTTTACCTTTAAGTCACCGATTTTATCGCCAACTGTTATTTTTTTTATTCTCTTCATCTTTTTAAGAACAAATTCTGCATGCTGAAGACCGGCGTAGTAAGCTGCTGCCAGCCCAATCCTTTGGGGGGAATTGAAATTCAATAAAGAAAAAAAAACCAGCACACAACAGGGAATTCAATGCAACAACGCAGACAGTATTGGCGCCCACAACCAATTATACATTGAAGTGTCAAACTACACACCGCGCTGGACAGCGACAACAGGTTAAGGAAAATACATTTCCTGAATTTACGTCAACGGCCAGGACAGGTAACCGGAACGTTAACGGCCACAAGGCAGAAGATTCCGCTAGTGCATTTCAATTCAAAATAACAAAGTACAGTTAAACTCCACAGGAGGGTGACTAAAATTTGCCAACTTGAAAACACATGTTGTTGCTCGCCAGAATGTCCCAACAGCCGACAACGAAATCCAAACAACACAGTGTGAACAGTCGTCAAAACTCAACTTTCGTGTCCAGGATCGGTGAGCCACCGACCTCGTAGCAATGGGAACAGCACCACACACTCCGACCGCGCGTAGACGCTACCAGCGGCCCCGGCCAAACAACGCGCCGCGGAGAATTCCTTGCTGCTCCACGCCAACCGACAACCGACCAACTATAAGCGCCAGGCCAAAGATAGTACAAGGTGCGAATATCGAAACACACCGCTGCTGCCAGAGAGAGAGGATAACAGCATAATCGCGATTACCGCGGGAGACCAAACACAGAATAGCAATCAAGGTTTAATCAAACGCATAACATGAGCCAGACACGGCTCAATTACGCAAAGATGTCCACTGCTATCAAATAGAGGGGAAACTATTTCTACTCCGTCCGTTAGTTAATGATATTTGCACGACAGCAGACATAGTCTGACGATGAACAGAACTGTACCAGGTCCTACATATTAAGCTGTATCCATTCCTGAATAGTGCAGATAGTCTCTTCTATTGAAACGATGATAAAGAGAGACTTTACGTCAAATCTCACCATTACATCAGTTTGCTATGTGCAGTGCTCCCATATGACATGAAAAAGTGCGTCGAATCCTCTGCATACGATTCTTTGTGTCTTACAAGGGGACATAGTTTTCTAGCCAGATGTATTGCGAGGTTGTAGGTTGGTAAGTCAATCCCATTAACGATAGACCTCAGGGTTGTTGGTGTTACCAGAACCTTGGCGATTACTTCCCTTGTTGAGCCATTATCAGTTCTCATGCGTTGGATTAAGGCTCGTGTCTCCTTGATAATCCTCACTTTCGGATGACTCGCAAGTTTCTTGTAGATGGTATCACTCAACAAGCTGGCCATTCTTGATTCATATTGTCTGGTATCCATTACATCAGTAGGGTTATCTTTATCTGCTTGAAGAACTGCAATGTTTTGATTTCATATTTCTATGACCGCTTTTTCCTCTAGGGAATGGTTAGTGTGATGTCAGTGGTCTAGTGACACTGGGAGGAAAGCATGTACTGGTGCACCCACTCTCTAGCTAATCAATCTTGACCGAGCGAGGTGGTGCAGTGGTTAGCACACTGGACTCGCATTCGGGAGGACGACGGTTCAATCCCGTCTCCGGCCATCCTGATTTAGGTTTTCCGTGATTTCCCTAAATCGCTTCAGGCAAATGCCGGGATGATTCCTTAGAAAGGGCACGGCCGATTTCCTTCCTCTTCCTTCCCACACCCGAGCTTGCGCTCCGTCTCTAATGACCTCGTTGTCGACGGGACGTTTAACACTAATCTCGTCCTTCTCCTCCTAATCAATCTTGTCCTGAGGAAGGGCAATGCAACCTTTCGAGACGTAGGTACATTTTAGTATTTTACGTATTTTGTAATATGGCACTGCAATTTTTCCAGAGTCCTTTCAACTACTGTGTTATTATGTAAATTAATCGTAAAATACAGTCTTGGGCACATTCTGTTTTGTCTGAAAATAAATGAAATCGAAATACATATCAAAAGTTGAGGAAGAATCGTGCCTGACCTTCTTCTTCTTCCAATCAGTACTAGCTTATAATTTTGAAGAAAGACTGAGAAGTCGTGTTGTTTCTTGTTTTGACCATACTTGCAGGACTACTACAAATAATGAAACTTGAATTATAATTTATTCTGTGCTTTGGGTTCTCGCTTTCTGAATTCTCCAAATTATGGTTACTTGAAATTCTCTTGTAATGAACCATTCTTTGCTTTCGTACTCCCAGACTATCTTGGCGAGGTGTAGTGATAATACACCGTATTATGTGGTGAACATCTGAGTACATGTCTTTGGCACTGAGGTACAAACCGGCAATACCGTCAATCCAGTGTCGACCCCTGTGCTTTAGGAAAAGGGATAGCCTGAGGATTTACTGAGCTACGCATCTTTAAACTTATGAAGATACAATACGGGGACAACTTCGGTTTTTACTTGGTACAGTTATCAGATTGACACATCTTCTTCTTCGTCTTCCGCGTTTGTCCCACATCAGCCCAGGATCGACATGGTTCTTAACGGATTTGGCATTGTTTAATTTAAGGGGAGGCCGGATGTCCTTCCTCTCGCCACAACTGTACCACCTGGAACGGGATATTTGTATTCCAGCAGGCTATGCGAAGTGTTGTCGATGTGAAAGTAAGCGACCGTTTTCTAAACGCTTGTGAATCGTGTAACTAAGGCGAAACTTAGGTACCAGCTCGGTATTCAGATCGTGAGATGTGAAAAATCGCCGAAAGGCCGCATCTAGACTTGCTTGCACAGCAACCCTCGTCGTTACCGCCAGGACGGGTTCGACAAGGGGGCCGGTGCCACATTCCCTGTCGGTAAGCGGCACTTTAACAAGCACAGCTATCCAAGTGGGCAATTATCAGACTGACAAGTGAAACCCAACCGTTCAGTTGCTATAAACGATGTGAATTGCCTGTAGTGAAACAAATTCTGTATCATATCGAGTTCACTATTATTGGCTACCGATCGAGGTGGCGCAGTGTTTAGCACACTGGACTCGCATTCATGAGGACCATGGTTCAAACCCGCGTCCGGCCGTTCTGGTTTAAGTTTTCCGTGATTTCCCTAAACTGCTTCAGGCAAATGCCAGGATGGTTCCTTTAAAAAGGGCACGGCCGACTACCTTCCCCATCCTTCCCTAATCCGATGGGACCGATGACCTCGCTATTTGGTACCCTCTCCCAAACCAATCAACCAATCTGTTATTGACCTGAAGAAATCCCCTGTGTCAGCGAACCTTTATGACGACGTGGACAGGCAACCCTTCTAGAGACGTTTTTAGCTTATTCATTCAGATATAAACGACGGACACTCGCAGTTGCCGCCGGACAAAGGTGAAAGGTATTCCTGCAAATGTTTGTTCGGTACAGCCCTTACAGTGGACTGTCTTTATTACCTGTTCAGCATTTAAATTGCTAATTCCAGAAAGACGGTTTCCTGTTCCTCCCACAACACCACAACTTTTTTTGTTGTCAAGGCATGTTGCCAGTGATGTTTATATTCACAGACAAAACCTGAAAAATATAGCTCCCATTGGAACTGCATTCATCATCGAACTGCGGCACGAATACTTGCCGGATAGCTGAAACTCGACTAAAACAATAGAATAATGTATGGTACTACGAAGTGAGTGAGTTCCCTGTTTCACTTCAGGCGTTAAATGCTGCGGTGAGTCGTGATATTGCGTTAGTATGAAACTAAAATACTCGAGCTATTGTTTCTATGTTGTCACAGGACTGCGTATGTGGAACGAGCTATTCACGCCTGTAGCTGTCTGCTGGATAGAATTAAAAAAAAATTTTTTTTTTTAATATTTGACACGGACTTCGTTTGGTACAGTTCATCCCATTTACAGATAGTTGTAAAATTACGATGTAATAAAGTTTACATAATTTGTAATATTTACATAATACCATTCGTGTATTTCTTTCGGGTTTGTTCTGTAATATATTTTACTAGTTTAGCGCCCGTATCTTCGCTTGTACAGAGTCTATGATCTGCTTAGATTTTGTTTTTGTTTTTCTTTAATCGAATTTCTATGTTGTCGCACCAATTGCTCATGCGTAAATCTGCAGACTATGAAAAAGTTAGTGACGCTCTACATGTCTGGCTGTGTTTGCATATTAAGTACTTCCAACAGGCTTAACTTAGTTTTATACGGCGAGTTAAGGAAAAAGGAAAGAGAGAATTCGGGTAGGTAGTTCTGTAGTTATTAGTGCCAGCCTCACACCTACTACTGAATTCTCTCATATCAGACGATATTCCTGTATATGGAACAGTATTTAACAGTGGTATATACTTTGTCATCAGCAATGAGTTTTTTGCGTAGTAATTACAACAAAAATCATTTTATAAATACAGATTAGGTCTGCTGAAAATTTCTATGTAGTTCTGACAAAGCCGATCTGTCGTAGCGACTGTTAAACAGCTTTCTTTGATTTGGTTAGCAAATTGCAACACCTTCTAAACTTTCCACGTAAATTAAGACAATAGAAGGAGGGTCTTTTCCGAGTGTACTTCTGACCACAAATAAATTTTGCTTTCATAATGAAATACTTTAATAAAACTTTTTATCCCCTGTTTCATTACTTAGGGGCTGAATTTCCTAACACACTGAAACAATTATTTTTTTGATTTCCAGTCGACAAGTCAAATACCGATTTTAATAGATGTTGCTTTAAAATGCTTTAGCCTTCTTTAATAACGGTTTATTTTTAAAAAATTGTCACCAATATTTCACCTTAGGGGCTCAGTTTCCAAAAGTGCTGAAAAACGTCTTTTTCATGTTTCTGACCGAGAAAGAAAATATGAATTCTCCTAGTTCTAGTTTGAAAATTCCCTCAACAGTGACATATTTTCAAAAAACCTTCTTTAATTGACCCATTAGGGGAGGTTATCTATAGCATAAGATGAACATGCTCTCTAAATGTCAACTTTGTACCCTTACCGGATTGGGCAGGACGATGGTGAATCAGTGAGTCAGTAAGATTTCCTCTTATGTACGGAGTTAGTCCACAGCTTAGGCTACGAATGGAATCCATCTAATTCAGACTAGTCTTAAGTATCAGTGCAGTATCAACAGAGGAAGGCGCAGAGCCATGGGACATAGAGTTTTAACCATAAATCTGTGTTACTACAATACTGTAATCAAACCTGAGGTGCTGTACTCCTGCGAGACACTGACGCTACACATCAAGGGCGACCTAGAGAAGTTTCTTACAGAGGAAAGAAAAATATCAGGAAAATTGTTGGACCAAAACTCACAGACGATGGATACATGCTTCACTCCAAAGACGCCACAGCGAAGTTGTCCAGCCTCGCAGCGGACATCAGAAGAAGGCGACGAAAATTTTACGGCAACATCAGCAGACTCCCACAGACCAGACTCACCAACAGAATATATACATACAGAGGCTCAAAACCACTACACCTTGGATGGAACAAGTAAAAACTGATCTGGAAAAAGCACAGGTAGATTCAGCAGTCATCACAGACAAAAGGGTCTGTATGCACAAAACACACAAGTGGGAAGTAATGTCAGAGAAGGCAGCACCTGAAGCCCAAACACCAAAGTGGACCGCAGAAAGGACAAGGAGCTTTAGTCAACGAAAGAAAGAGTACTGCAAGAACAGGAAGAAGAAGTAGTCATAAATGCTACGCGTGGTTGGGTAAAGGCCTGCAACATCTATATACATATATAAAATGTGCGTGCGAGTGTGCGTGTGCGTGTGTGTGTGTATTGTTGTAGATAACTAAGAAAAGAGAGAGAGATTCGGGGTACGGGTGGGGGGGGAGTTAGAAGGAGAGCGAAAGAGGGAGAGAAAGAGATGGTGGACGGAAATGAGCTGCTAGGTAATGATGATGTAGGTAGGAGGAAAGCCAATGAGAGCCGCCAGATGCCGGTGAACATTCCGCCGTATTGGTTAAGTGGACCACCAGAAAAGGCCACAGACACGGCGACCTCTATTTTCCTCTACTGTGAAAGGAAATTAGTGGCTTAAGGCACGGGAAAAGCCTTCGCGCTCGCTGCTGAATTCAATTATCTGGTAATTGTAATGGCGCGTCTGAATAATGCAATTGTCGGCAATAGGCCTCCAAATTGTGGCAGCAGGCGCCTACTGCTGCTGCATCTGGTGCTGGTCGCATTGACCGCCTACACTGTTCGCAGAAAGAGCTCACAGTGCACAGCGCAGATGCTACAAACGGTCTGTAATGGACGACCTCTCCCTGTGTTCATCCACCAGTGTTTCCAGTTGCTAAAGTTTTAATCTTATGTCACACTGACTTATTGACCCATCTCTGATGACCTTAGGTATAACCAGCAACACACGCCGCACCCCACCTCACCCCTTCTTTAAAGAACCGATCTCCCGTGTGTGAAATAGAACATCATCGTGTTGGAACTATTGAGTGGCTGAGGGTATAAGTGGTACCATGACATTTCACAAGAAAATGATCTAAATACACATAACGTAATCTAAAGATCGGATAGCCACGTGGGGTAGCCGTGCGATCTCAGACGTCTTGATACGGTTCCCACAGCTGACCCTGTCGGAGGTTCGAGTCCTCCGTCGGGCATGGGTGTGTGTAATGATAATTAAATCGAAACCCTTACCTTAAAAAAATGGCTCTGAGCATTATGGTACTTAACACCTTAGGTCATCAGTCCCCTAGAACTTAGAACAACTTAAACCTAACTAACCTAAGGACATCACAAACAAGCATGCCCGAGGCAGGATTCGAATCTGCGACCGTAGCAGTCACGCGGTTCCGGACTGCAGAGCCTAGAACCGCACGGTCACCGTGGCCGGCGAAACCCTTACCTGCCGACAGGTGTTGTTCATATACATCAAGGCGGACAACTGAAAATGTGTGCCCTGACAGGGGCCCGAATACGCGATCTCCTGCTTACATGGCTGATGCTCTATCCATATGAGCCACCAAGGACACAGAGGATAGTGCGACTGCAGGGACTTATCCCTTGTATGCCTCCCGTGAGACCCACATTCCCTACTGTCCACAACCTACATTCGTGGTGATATTTGCCCATTTACTCATTACTTGCGCAACACTTGAAACGTCCCCTTTGAACAATTATACATGACTGTGCTTAAACTGACATAAAATATTTTGTTAGCGCAACGCAATCTGACTTTCAAAATTCCCTCCAAAAGAATGGCCCTGACTAACATTAAACTATACCTTTCACAAATCACTTACCTCACAAAAATCTTCGCTGCTCAAGCTACTGCAATACAGCGAGCGCCACTACTGCCAGCTAAATAAAAGATTCAAACTATGGAAGGCACTAACTACTGATAGGGATAGTTAGCAAATGAAAGATATTAATAGAGAACAAACAATGTATTTACCTTGATATCATCATATATAAATATAACAGTTCATGACAAATTACAAAACTCCGCCATCTCTCTCCCCACATCCACCACTGCTGGCGGCTCACCTCCAACTGCGCAACGCTACGCGCTATTAACAGCCAACTGCCCAACACTACAATGGCGAGTATTACAACAATGCAAAGCAGCCACAGACTGCACACAGCACAGCCAGTGATTTTCATACAGAGGTGGCGTTTCCAATAAAAAAACCTAAACAGCCTACTTACATAGCCCCCATGCTCCCCACAAAAATTTTTACAAATTGGATTGGGCAGTGGCCAATACAGATTTGAAAAAATTTTTTCATAATTACAATAACAAAGATATCAAATGCACACACTTATTGATACAATGTTGGTCAAAAGCTAAAAATTTCTCACAGTCCATAACGACAGTCCTAATCGTACATAACAGGAGAATAGCAGTGTTTTTCTCAAAGTCTGAGCAGTAAAAGAAAATGCACACGGAAGTAGTAGATTTCCATGCAGTCTTGAAGAAGTAGTGTTGTCCTTCCAATGGAAAGACAGTGCTGACTCTCGACATGCAGACAGGTAATGGGCCACAACAGAGCAAACCCACAGCAGAGTCAGTCGAAATTTTGAAGAATATTGGTAGGTAGGTCATCACAGAGCAGACCCACTGTAGTCCTGGTAGAAATTACGGTACTGGTGGGCCACCAAAGGTGCAGACCCACTGCAGTCCTTGTAGCAATTGGTGGGCCATCAAAGATGCAGACCCACTGTAGTCCTGGTAGAGACGGCCAGCAGCCATCTGTTGTGACTGTGCAGGTGCACAATCACCATCGAAGAGTCTTGCAGAGAATATAGCAAGTCCATAAACCACCACTTGTGCACTCACAAAGTGTTTGGAATTGTCCTTACAACCAGCAATGCTGTTATCCAGTCCCTTGCTGAATTATTAACACACGTGCAAACACTATCAGTCCCTACTTCTCACATATTGTCTATGTACTATGACCAACAGAAACGTGTGCAGTGAAATGTTACTTAATTTGAAGAACTGGTAACAATTACAATTTGGTAACATAAAAATACAATAACAAAGGTACAAAATACATCATTAAAGAACATAATAATACAGATAACATTTGTAGTATAGGCTTTACAAAAGAATCGAAATAACATATACGTCAGTGTTCCAGGAATTATGACATGAGTACATACATAAAAGATCAGAATAGCTTTCGAAACACCAACTTCACACATGAGCATTAACACAAAACAGAATAAATAATGTCTAACATCTTTACAAAGTAAATAACATAGTATCAGAAAAATTCTACAATGTAACTCATATCCGCTAAACACATAAAGACAGGAAAAACACAAATATACAAGAGTACACAAACACATAGCAGAATAACACAAGAGGAAAGGGCAGGGTTTTTTTTCAGTGTAACATTTGGTACTGCAGTCCAACCTAAAACTTCATTTCATAGACCTTTCGTCTTATTTCAAAATTTGTTTCCACCAAAAAAATTCTATCTAAGCATGCTTTCTGTATTTATATGTTCACACATTTCTTACCTCAACATTTATTTCCAAGAAAATCTTACCTAAACCCGTTTTCTCAATGCATTTCTTCCAATTCATCGCAACTCATTCTCTTAGAGGCTACCCCCTCTTAAGCTAACTTAAATCTACTGAGCTCAGATGCTAAACTAAGGGACGAGGCAATGCAGCAGCACAAAATAAGTAACACAAACAGCAATGACCAAAAAATTGGAAAATTGCAAAGCAAGCTACAGTAAATCTAAATTACCAATCAATGCAACATTACAACTAATATGACCCAATGTACAGTAACAAGAAAAATAAGTCAGTAGTAAAACTAGCTTAACAGAGTAACACAATTTAAAATTCAGTAGCACTATGCCTGGCAAACAGCAGCAGCAAATATAAAAAATATAAAACTTATATCTATACATGACAAAGCTCAAGCAGAAAAGATATTACAGTAAAAACAACAACGCAGATAAGGGAAATGTATATTCACATCTTAATATCTATGTAATTAAAGTGGTGCACCACAACAACTGATTGTAAAAAGAAATATTACCATGTACTTGAAAAGAAAATTATGTGTTACTGTTACTAGTTCCTTCTTATTGTTCTTTCCTTTCCAAGTGCTCCTTTTTTAAAGAATGTGGATCATAAAATAATTATTTAATAGATCTGTTGACAGAAAGTGTTCACATTAGCAAATGCATTTCATTTTATAAAGGCAATGCTGCAACACAGCTGGAAACCAGATATCAAGTGAAATAAGCAACTATGAAAAGCAAAGTATAAAAATATCATTCAGTAGTCATCTGACATTTCATAAGTTAGTAAAAACTCTCTCAACTCTCGTAGAAAGACGCTTGTCATAATCAGGTGTGCAGATGTAAAAATATTTCTCGTCATTTCATTAGGCATTTCAGTAAATATCGTAAATTAAGAGCTAGTGTAATCAAATGTTTTCAAGTTCGACCGTGTCGTTTTTGCGATACTTTCTACAAAGGAATGTCAGAAGCGAGGTTAATGGCGTCCCCTTTTTTTTCTACCTGTGCCGCTGAAAAGGGCTCGCAATAATGGCTTTTCCTCCAGGCAACTGGCACACCTGGCCGCTCGCAACGCATTATGTCACGGTCACTTACCTTTCTTACCGACATATTTATGACAGCAGTTTCCGCTACAGTGACAGTCTCATATAAACATTTCACAGGTCGAAAATTTGCGTAACAAATGTGTAGAAACAAAATCTTGTAAATATAACAGCGTCCAAAAAAATTTTCAGTGGCATTGTGATACATTCACACATGATTCACACATGTACACACGTTTCATAATTCTAAAGTATGATTCTTGGTTTCCAACATCCTTTTCCATAAGTCAAGAGTCCCTAGCCACTACTCATTACTCCTTACCTTATTACACATATACGTATCCATCGACACTCGTCAATATTTCGTCATTATAAATATGAAGCATAATCAAATAACTCATATAGCCTCAGCCTATTAATCGTAAACATACCTCAGCAGCATAATACACATCGTCGTCATAAAAATAACATCATAACACCTCAGTCAAATCTCAAAATCGTCGTAGCTTCCTCCAATAATTAAAAAAATTCTTTGCTCATGTCAAAAGTGTCATCTGCCTCAAACGTACTTTAAAAATCATGAATCCATACCAAATACATCATTCAAAGTTCTCATAGTATCACAATGGTTCCAAAAAAAATATGAACAGTTTACAAAGTACAGATAAAATACAATTTCATAAGTGTGAAGTTATCCAACTCTGTAATTGCGTAAACACCTGTCACTGACGTAGTAAAATAAATGTTTGTCTCTCTCAGTTAAATGATCAGATAGCTGTGTAATTTGTGTGTTAGAGAAATATGGTACCGATGTGTAAAGTTGTATAAGCAAATACCATATTAGCTAGGGTTCCTTGTGCTTGCCAAACACATGGTACACAAAGTAGTCGTGTACCCCCCTGAGGATTAATGTAATTATACCCTCAGGTGTTACAGATTACAGCAATGGAATGAAATGTATCACGGGAAACTTTCTTTGTAATTCAAAAAATCTTTAAAAATAAATGTTTTAAGAACAAAATTAATCACTCAAATACGTGTACTGTAGCGCTAAATGTGCGTCTTGTTGCAACATAAACTCTGTGGAAGTGTCGTAGTTATCGTCCTCCGAAAGCTAAGTTCTGCAGAAGTCAATGTACTTACCTCATAATACACAAAAGTGAAATGCTTTGCGTATACATGTCTTAGTTATTACGCTTATTGTTGTGATGAAGAAAGTACTGTACTGTAACGTATTGTTGTGCTACGGAAAAGGCAGTCTCATTGTAGCTATACTACAAAAGTTACTACTAAAACCTGTTTTACTTTCCAGAATAAAACAGAAAACTGTGCAGATATAAAACAGATATAGCGCAAAAGCAACATTGTAAATTGTCACTCATTAGTAGCGTCGTGATATAGTCGTGTAGCTGTCAAATAAACTAACCACTGTATCACCTGGTATCTCACAGAAAGTACTTTAAATCCAGAATATATTTTCAAGTAAACCAAAATGTTGCATTAAAATCTCATTAGCAGTACCAGATATAATGTTATTTTTCTCGGAGCCAGCCGGCGCACGTGTATGCCTGCGGTGCGAGTCATTGTCTGTCTCTTTGTTGCCGCGCGTCGTTACTGGGATTAGGAGGCCTAACTTCCCCAAATTCGCCTTGCCAAGAGGGCCCAGCTCTGTTTAAAGCTCGCCAGTTCTGATGGAATTCAGGTCTGTCGTTTTGTCAGTAGTTTACACAGTTCCTTTCGTGTCGGTCACGTGGTGGAGAATTTCTCCCTGAATCGTAACTGCGCGCTGAACTGTTGCGTCTGAAGTTATTTTGTCTCCCTTGATAATAATTGTTTTGGTTTCCATATTGTCTGTTTCTCTGATTGTCTCTGTGATAGTCATTACTACGGAAAGGTGATCTTTCCCTGTAATTATTACTACTCTGCCAACGGTTGTCATACGGGTGGTGTCTGTTTTGGTCACGATTTGTGTTGTGAGAATAGCCTTGTCGCGTCCAGTTATTATCGAGGAATTGTGACGGATGTGACCTGTAATTGTTGTGTTCCTGTTTCCGCATTCCGCGATTGTCAGTGTCAATTTCCAATTCTTGTAACAGTCCCTGAAAAGCTTCAATGTCGTCTTTGCAACGTCCTGCCAAAATAATGTGTCGTAAATGTTCAGGCAATTTGATTAAGCAAATGCGGATAAGTTCTGAGGGGCTGTATGGGTTTGTCAGGTACTGATTCTTGTGCAACATGTCTTCAAAATATTTCACAAGGCTGGAGAATTCAGATTGTTCGAAATGTTTCATCATTATGATGCTATGTTTTAGTCGGTCTTGTGTAGGTTGAGACCAGTACGCTGAGAGGAAGGCATGGTAAAATTCTCCTTCACTGTGACAATCGTGAATGACCGATCGCATTCTTACAGCTGGTTAATTCTCTAAGTAGCCACACATAAATTCTAACCTGTGCTCCAATGACCAGTTGGGAGGAAAACAATGAGAGAATTGATGGAGCCACGCTTGTGGATGAATGTCGTTGGCAGAATTCTTAAACGTTTTGAATTTACGTGTAGTAATGAACAGCTTATAGTCAAAATCATCATGTCGGCGAGTCGCATGTCGGTCATTGTTACGTCGCTTCGGCGGTTCCAACTCAAAATTCGGTGCACATTGCCAATTTCTTTCATAACTTCCGAAGTGCCCTGTGTTATTATTTTGTGGCTGTTCCGTATTTCTGTGTCCCTCTTCCCGTATTGGCGCGCGAGTATCCTCTGAAATACGTAATTCTTGTATTACCTGTGTTAGCTGATCTTGTACTTCCCGGATTTCTCTTTGGTGTTGCATATCAATTTGATTCAGATTTTGTTTCAGTTTCCTAATTTGTTCGCTCTCTTCTGTGTTATTAAAGACTACCGGTTTTGTGTCATTCAGATTATCATCTACCTTTGTAGATAAATTATTTAGCTGATCCGAAAGTTCAACTACTTTCTCTGATAATGAACTAATTTCCTCCATGTGTCTTTCTGAACCAATTTTCAGGGTATCTACTGTGTCCTTTAAGTTTTCCTGAGTTCTTGCAAGTTGCGTAACCGAATCGGTAGATGCAACTGAGTCAATTTTAGCCCACAAGGTCTCATGATTTTAATGAACAATGGTTTGCAGTTCTTTTATGGCTGCTTCGTGATTCTGTTATGCATTTTCATGCCGCGAAAAAATAGGTTGAAAATGCTCACAAATTTGTGTTTTTACGTCATTACAGACTTTTTGACATTTCGATTCAATGTTATGTAACTCAGTAGTTAGATCTTCGCGTGTTTGTTCAAGTGTGGTGTCTAACTTTTGAAGATTTTGTTCCATTGCGTCTAACTGTTGCTGTGTTTGTCTCTGGTGTTGTTCCATTGTGTCTAACTTTTTAAGATTTTGTTCCACTGTGTCTAACTTTTTGAGATTTTGTTCCACTGTGTCTAACTGCTGCTGTGTTTGTCTCTGGTGTTGTTCCATTGTGTCTAACTTTTCAAGCTTTTGTCCCATTTGTTGCATTAATTGTAATAACAATGCACTGGCGTCTGAAACATGTTCCTCAGTGCTTTTCGGCAGTGAAGTTGCACCGGCAACATTCACATTTTGACAAGCGGAAAATGTCTCTTGACTCATTTGAGAAAACGGTGAGAACCCAAAACCTGAGTCTGCAGTATTTGCAATATTGTGTTCTGTCATTCCCGATTCCTGAGGCGAGCTGTTGCCGACCAATCGATCGATAACGCTTCCCTGTTCACTACCTGTTTCACTGTCTACACCATTGTTTGCCGCCCGCTCCATTTCCCTATGCGCAATTACCAAATTACTACTTTGAACATTAGTTAATTCATTACTCTGCGGCGCTAACACACTGCTTTCGTCTTCACTGTCATTTCTCAGTTTTCTTTGGAGCCTAGTATTACGTTTTTCACACGCCATTATTGTCACAGTATTTCACACGACAACACAGAAAAACACAATTTGAAGAGCAAAAATAAGAGAACACATTAACATAGCACTGAAAATAATATTTAGTTAATTGCAAGCGCAGCTGCGAAAAACTTGCTGCAAATCTACATGCATGCCACAACTGTTTTACTGTACAACAATGAAAAACTACAACTACAAAGGAAATTCTCTCTATAATTACGCGCTAGCAATAAACAAAATCTACACTAATTACATAAACTACAAGAAAAAATCAGAAGATTCCAGTGAGGTATCCTCGGCTAAGGGTCGACATATGAAACGTCCCCTTTGAACAATTATACATGACTGTGCTTAAACTGACATAAAATATTTTGTTAGCGCAACGCAATCTGACTTTCAAAATTCCCTACAAAAGAATGGCCCTGACTAACATTAAACTATACCTTTCACAAATCACTTACCTCACAAAAATCTTCGCTGCTCAAGCTACTGCAATACAGCGAGCGCCACTACTGCCAGCTAAATAAAAGATTCAAACTATGGAAGGCACTAACTACTGATAGGGATAGTTAGCAAATGAAAGATATTAATAGAGAACAAACAATGTATTTACCTTGATATCATCATATATAAATATAACAGTTCATGACAAATTACAAAACTCCGCCATCTCTCTCCCCACATCCACCACTGCTGACGGCTCACCTCCAACTGCGCAACGCTACGCTCTATTAACAGCCAACTGCCCAACACTACAATGGCGAGTATTACAACAATGCAAAGCAGCCACAGACTGCACACAGCACAGCCAGTGATTTTCATACAGAGGTGGCGTTACCAATAAAAAAACCTAAACAGCCTACTTACACACTGAGCTGACGAGTCCCGTAAGAGTTCGGACAAAGCGTGCGCATTCGCACAGAACAAGGTCAATGGTCGGGTAGCCTTTCACTATATGAAGATGCTATCTGTTTTCGAAAGAACAGACACCATTAATGACCGTGCAGCTTCTCTAGAATGAAATGATAGTTAAATCGAAACCCTTAGCATATAGTTAAAGCCTACTCGGTCATTGACCTTGTTCTGTACGAACGCGCACACTTTGCCCGAACTCTTACGGGCTCGTCAGCTTAGTCTGGCTGACAGGTAGGTTTGTTCCAAACACATTGGCAACATTCTCAGAACAGTATCAGCAGAGTACTGCAAACATACGTTGCTGGTTTCATATCATAACTTATAGCAACAATATCCACAAAAATCTCACAGTTGTAACGGAAACATAAATGGGTTTTAAGTTTTGTGGGCAGAAACTGAAGGCCACCTGTTGGAAATCTCTTTCATTCTATGCATCTTCACGCAGACTGTTGAGTCTCTCGCACGGCTTGAAGTCTCTGTATTCCATGATACAACCTGACACAGATGTATCACAGATTGTATGATGAGAAGCATTTCTGAAACTTTTCTTTGAATACGGAACTTTGCTAACAAATCGCTTGGCACAGGTTCTCGTATTCTCACAGCGCCTTCTGGGGACGGCTGCTCTCCTCCAGTGGTCACATCCTGGAGCAGTCAACATCGGTCTACTTGCTGCTGATTTCGGTGGTCAGAGTGTCTGAGTACTATGTGCTACGATCTCTGATATTGCCAACTTCCTCAATTGAAATCAATCGATTGTCACGCTGTTGCTACAATGTGGACATCCATATCTTATCCAGCTTAATGCCTTCATCATTTTTATTAAAATTATTTCAGTGTCTGGCAATCTCAATTGCCTCTCTGTACATTCGCGCATAATAATGCGACGTCTTTGCTATGAGATTGCCAAACACTGCAATAATTTTAATAAAAATGATGAAGGCATTAAGCTGGATAAGATATCCATATCTTATCCAGCTTAATGCCTTCATCATTTTTATTAAAATTATTCAGTGTCTGGCAATCTCAATTGCCTCTCTGTACATTCGCGCATAATAATGCGGCGTCTTTGCTATGAGATTGCCAAACACTGCAATAATTTTAATAAAAATGATGAAGGCATTAAGCTGGATAAGATATGGATGGCAACACTGCAGCAACAGCGTGACAGTCGATTAATTTAAATTGAGAAAGGTGGGAATATCAGAGATCATAGCACAGCCGACGTCACGTGACTGACTGCGGTGCCCTCTGGATGACTTATATATACGGTGCTCACTCGCGCTCTCGTTGCAGTTCGCCCATTGTCCTCGGAGGATGACTTCCGCAGTCTAAGGCGAAACGTCCGGGGCGAGTTTTATGTATGGACCACGGTATCTCAGCCCGAAAGTGTTAAGTGATGACAACACCTTCCGTGAAAGCCTTCATTCAATGATTTACTTTGGTTATTTATTTCAATACTATTTTTAAAAGTAGTTGTCACTCTCAGTTGTGTTCTTATTCATGTTGAGTGCACATCCGTAACCAGGGCAGCGTCCTACAACTTCGGACATCCTAGGAACTTAGACAACTGGCTACTAAACTCTCACTTATGGAGGGAATAGATATCCGGCTATACGCAGCTCGTGGTCGTGCGGTTGTGTTCTCGCTTCCCACGCCCGGGTTCCCGGGTTCGATTCCCGGAGGGGCCAGGGATTTTCTCTGCTTCGTGATGACTGAGTGCTGTGTGATGTCCTTACGTTAGTTAGGTTTAAGTAGTACTAAGTTCTAGGGGACTGATGACCATAGATGTTAAGTCCCATAGTGCTCAGAGCCATTTGAATTTTTGCTGTCCGGCTACGGTACGTGTTGTCTGGACATTTTACTGCACTAGTCCAATCTGTTTATTGCTACTCAGTCTATGAGCATATATGTCTGCCAAGACACACTTCCAAAGGGTTACACGTCCCTAGGCCATGAAATCCTCTTTTTGTTTGAATTTAAACTTTTCACTCGTTTTACGACGTACGTTTACACTGTATTCTTTTTATGTATTTGTTAGAGTTGATCGGGGGAAGACGCCCAACTTAATATATGGAGGCGCAAACTTGGGAGTTTAGACTCGACACT
The DNA here is from genome assembly GCF_021461385.2 of Schistocerca piceifrons. Taxonomy (NCBI): domain Eukaryota; kingdom Metazoa; phylum Arthropoda; class Insecta; order Orthoptera; family Acrididae; genus Schistocerca; species Schistocerca piceifrons. The sequence goes on along the minus strand of NC_060141.1, from coordinate 744,208,961 downwards.
AGATTGATGTTCACTGAGGTCTTTTGTCTGTATAAAGGTGAAATGGTGTTATGCTGTCATTAGTAATTATATTAGTTTGGAATTTTTTAATTAGTACAGTAGTTTAGGCATATCACGGCGAGCGTCGGCAGTTGTGTTGGAAACAGACTTCAGAGCTAGACTTTGGCTATGTGATATAATGTAGTTAAATATATAATACGGAAAGCAAATTTAATAGATTACAAAGACGAAAATATAAAATACATAAATGGATTTGCCGGCCGCTCTGGCCGAGCGGTTCTAGGCGCTTCAGTCTGGAACCGCACTGCTGCTACGGTCGCAGGTTCGAATCCTGCCTCGGGCATGAATGTGTGTGTTCTCCTTAGGTTAGTTAGGTTTAAGTAGTTTCTAAGTCTTAGGGACTGATGACCTCAGATGGTAAGTCCCATAGCGCTTAGAGTCATTTGAACCATAAATGGATTTACAAAGCAAGTCACCAACATGATTTCTTCCATACTAAATCAGAGCTTTTTTGCACAATTATTACACACATCTTCTTCTTCTGTACTGGTTTCATGCAAGCAATTTTTTTACATGACACGCTACCTGTGGTTCACTTTTATCGTACTAGTTTATGGCACACTGTTCATAATAATTGCTGTAATTCTGTCGCCTGCCTGGTTCGTTAATGCTAGATTGCCTTGCCTGGATTTCTCGCTTATAGATTATTTCACTGTGACATAGCTCTTGACTCTTCAATTCGACTGTGTTCCATGAGAACTTCAGAGCTATGATGATAACGGATCCAAGATAGGCACAGGAGTAATGTTTCCAAGGGATGTTCCTGGTATCAGTCATTCTCAATCTCTGCTTCAAATCTGCAGTCGTCTGTCTGATATCCTTTGCTGTCGAACGTACCTCTATAATTCCTATCTGCCTCAACAGTAGCAACCATGTCAGAAATTTGAAATGCCTGTTCTTTCTGGGTTGAAAGGGTACAATCGACAATCTTCAATCGCAGGCTGAGCGTTGGATGGAACTGCAACTTTCCTCCGCGCTTTATTGAGGAAGAGCGGGAAGTGTGCTCTTGAGACATTATTTCCAGGATGAGACAATGTCCATTTGCGCTTTGTCCTGTAAAAAGCTCATTTCAGTGATGTGAAAACACACCTATCAATGGGCTGAAGATTGTACTTTGAACGAGGAGTTAAACAAGACAAGATCACATCATGATACGTGGCAAGCTGTAGCATATCAGGCTCAGTAGAGCGCGGAGCATTTATATCGAGAACCAGAATCACTTTTGCTTGTTGTTCCCCAGGACAAAAGTGATCCCCCAATCAATCTCATGAATATACCAGAGTTCTCACAACCTTATTTCTCATACATTAAATTCAACCGAGCCATTCGGAAGTCCATTCTCCCGTATCTTTCTTTTGCCTTTGAAACTGTACGCCGGAGAACGAAGTTGGCTTCGGCATCGCAGCAAATGGTAACTGTAATTGTTTCTGCTTTTCCTCCAGAAGTTACTTGACACATTGTACAAGAAACTCTTTCTGCTATAACTTACATCTAGAACTAAAGACAAATAAGCTGCAATTTCTTCCCCAATCGATGCCATAACCCTGAAAGTAGAGATACTTTGATGGCTTTCATGGAGCTCGACATGGGTAAGGTTTCAGAAAAGATTGACACCAATCTCAAACGGCCATTTGAGTTTCTGTGGAAAATTTATGACGAATTCCATTTCTTTCCACAAACTGAAATGTTAGCCTGCACAGAGATCTTCCGGTTGGTGGGAATGCACACACCTGCAATTTCTTTATATAGTTGACCAACAGGTACTCTTTCTCATCAGGTCTGTCTATAAATAATAATAATAATAATAATAATGTGGTAGCTATTCGACACAGAGAAATGTTTACAGAAATTGGAAATATGCAGTCTGAACACCATAATTAATGACAAACAACTTTGTCTTTGAATCGGTAATATACAATTTAATAACATATTAGGTTAAAAACTACACTAATTTTGCTCCCTAATCATGGAAAAAACTATAATTATTGTAATACTGTTTATTTTGAGGGCCCTTGGCATGCTTTTTTCATCGTTCTTCACGAGATGTCGTTCCAAAATTCTGTATGGAATGCCATATTCTAGGGAAGCTCTAAAAAAATTCATTCCACCAATCCTTACATGCTCCATAGCTATTTGTAGGGATCCTTCTGACCCATGGTCCTATCTGATATTCTTACATACGTCCGAAGCATTTCTTTCGAAAATAGCTTCTGTGTAACTTCTGTGTAACAGTGGTATCTCTCCCGAGGATTGGATTAAGATGCCACTTTATGTGACTAGCATAATATGTCCGCCGCATGGAAACTGCGGCTGGCAATATACACTAAAAAGTAGCCACCATGCTCAGCGTATTTACCTCTTATACTTCATTCATACAATCGTAAGCACCATTAAGAAGCTGTCCTCTTTCCCTGTTACCTTGTATTTATTTAAAGACGGAGAAATAGCAAACACAGTGAAATACACAGCTGTCTACAGCTAGTGAGTGCCTTACACTATGTTGTCGCCATCTGTCATCACCTGGCGGAAATGGCTGTTTTAGGTATCTAGACCCGAGAGGCATCTGCCCCCGATCCACTATACAGGCTTTCTTTTCCTTTAGTATTTAAAAAATTTTCTGCTCATTCTATATTGCATAGTCTAGCTAATGACTGTAAGTAACACATTATCATTTACTTCCAATGATGCACATTGCCTCTGGTCTATCACACCCTTCTCGACAATGGCGCGCGGTGTAGCCGAGCGGTCTGGGCGCCTTGCCACGGTTCGCGTGACGCCCCCCCCCCCCCCCCCCCCCTGTCGGAGGTTCTAGTCCTCCATCGGGTGTGTGTTGTCCTTAGTGTAAGTTAGTTTAGGTTAGATTAAGTAGTGTGTAAGCTTAGGGACCGATGACCTCAGCAGTTTGGTCCCATAAGACATTCGAAAAAAAAAAGCAGCACGAAGGAATTATTCGAATGGATAGTAAATCGCTAGATTTGATTTTTATGTACTAATAAAGAAATGATTTCAATTTTAAAAAATGATCGACTTTTTCGAGAGAAAGGGTTTCACAATTTGAACAAGTCAACAACGAATTTGTCCACTTTTCGCCCTTATGCAAGCAGTTACTTGGCTTGGCTCCGACTGAGCGAGTTTTTGGATATCCTCCTGAGAGATATGGTGCCAAATTCTGTTCAATTGGCGCGTTAGATCATCAAAATCCCGAATCGTTGGAGGGCCCTGCCCATAATGCTCCAACGTTCTCAGTTGGAGAGATATACGGTGACCTTGTTGGTCAAGGTGTGGTTTGTTAAGCAAGAAGACAAGCCATGGAACCGTAGTCTGCAGACTCCCCAGAATGCAGTAGGATACCAGCCTAACTATCGACCATCATATGGCCCGAGAACTAAGAGTGGCGGTGTGGGGTGCCTTTCCCTTTCATAGCAGAACTCCTCTGGTTGTCATCCAATGTACCCTTACAAGAAAGCGGTACGTCGATGATATATTAAATCCCATTTTTATTGCCCTTGGTGGTAAGCCATTCTGAGCTAACATTTCACCAAGATAATGCTCGCCATTAGACGATGAGAGTTTCTTCTGTCGTTATGTAGCAATGTGCTTCCGTAACGAACCAGTTAGCCATTATGCATAACAGAAGAGAAAGTCATTCTGACTATCACAGATAACCATTCTTTATATTCAGTGATCTGCAGATAGTCAGATGCAATTTCGATTAACTGATATCACATGTATAAAAAATAACGTGCACAGTTACGTTCTTGTTTAAAGTAGGGTGGCAATAGCGATCTAGATTAGACACTATAATCGGAAACTGAAAGTAGTTGGTTTCACGCTTCTAGCCAGAGGTTTTTGGCGCACACCGTTCCAAATGATTGGAAAAGAGCACAGGTAGTCCCAGTCTTCAAGAAGGGTCGTCGAGCAGATGCGCAAAACTATAGACCTATATCTCTGACGCGATCTGTTGTAGAATTTTACAACATGTTTTTTGCTCGAGTATCATGTCGTTTTTGGAAACCCAGAATCTACTATGTAGGAATCAACATGGATTCCGGAAACAGCGATCGTGTGAGACCCAACTCGCTTTATTTGTTCATGAGACCCAGAAAATATTAGATACAGGCTCCCAGGTAGATGCTATTTTTCTTGACTTCCGGAAGGCGTTCAATACAGTTCCGCACTGTCGCCTGATAAACAAAGTAAGAGCCTACGGAATATCAGACCAGCTGTGTGGCTGGATTGAAGAGTTTTTAGCAAACAGAACACAGCATGTTGTTATCAATGGAGAGACGTCTACAGACGTTAAAGTAACCTCTGGCGTGCCACAGGGGAGTGTTATGGGACCATTGCTTTTCACAATATATATGAATGACCTAGTAGATAGTGTCGGAAGTTCCATGCGGCTTTTCGCGGATGATGCTGTAGTATACAGAGAAGTTGCAGCATTAGAAAATTGTAGCGAAATGCAGGAATATCTGCAGCGGATAGGCACTTGGTGCAGGGAGTGGCAACTGTCCCTTAACATAGACAAATGTAATGTATTGCGAATACATAGAAAGAAGGATCCTTTATTGTATGATTATATGATAGCGGAACAAACACTGGTAGCAGTTACTTCTGTAAAATCTCTGGGAGTATGCGTGCGGAACGATTTGAAGTGGAATGATCATATAAAATTAATTGTTGGTAAGGCGGGTACCAGGTTGAGATTCATTGGGAGAGTGCTTAGAAAATGTAGTCCATCAACAAAGGAGGTGGCTTACAAAACACTCGTTCGACCTATACTTGAGTATTGCTCATCAGTGTGGGATCCGTACCAGATCGGTTTGACGGAGGAGATAGAGAAGATCCAAAGAAGAGCGGCGCGTTTCGTCACAGGGTTATTTGGTAACCGTGATAGCGTTACGGAGATGTTTAATAAACTCAAGTGGCAGACTCTGCAAGAGAGGCGCTCTGCATCGCGGTGTAGCTTGCTGTCCAGGTTTCGAGAGGGTGCGTTTCTGGATGAGGTATCGAATATATTGCTTCCCCCTACTTATACCTCCCGAGGAGATCACGAATGTAAAATTAGAGAGATTAGAGCGCGCACGGAGGCTTTCAGACAGTCGTTCTTCCCGCGAACCATACGCGACTGGAACAGAAAAGGGAGGTAATGACAGTGGCACGTAAAGTGCCCTCCGCCACACACCGTTGGGTGGCTTGCGGAGTATAAATGTAGATGTAGATGTAGATGTAGATGTAGATGTTTAAAAAATCTAATTAGTTTCACACTTCACCATATAATAAAGGCTGTCACTCCCGGTAGTTCTAGTGCTGGGGATATTCTGGGTCTACTATACTTTTTCGTTCTTGATTTATCGTCCAAAGCTGTGCTGGACTTCATCAGAGGTACTCCTGATTCCGATGAATTTCGCTGACACACAAGTCGGACGTTGGTGAGTTACATAAATGCCGTGAAAATCTGGCTTGGTTGAACTTTACACGTACCCAGCCCAGTGCGTTGGTCGCTAGGTAGGCGACTGTGTCGTTGCACAGTGGTCCATAAGCGGCATCAAAAAAGCTTATTTCCTCGATTTCTAGGAAAACATTGGTTTGTCGTCAAAATATATGATACTCCTGGCAGATTAAAACTGTGTGCCGGACCGAGACTCGAACTAGGACCTTTGCCTTCCGCGGACAAGTGCTCTACTATCTCAGCTACCCAAGCACGACTCACGACCCGTCCTCACAGCTTCAATTATGACAGTACCTCGTCTCCTACCTTCCAAACTTCACAGAAGCTCTTCTGCGAACCTTGCAGAACTAGGTACTGGCAGAACTGCAGCTGTGAGGAGGGGTCGTGAGTCGTGCTTGGGTAGCTCAGATGGCAGAGCACTTGCCCGCGAAATGCAAAGGTCCCGAGTTCGAATCTCGGTCCGGTACACAGTTTTAATCTGCCAGGAAGTTTCATATCAGTGGACACTCCGCTGCAGAGTGAAAATCTCATTCTGGAAACATATATGATGATTAAAAATGGTCGGTTTTACGTTACCTATCGATCCCGTCAATTTTGAGTCGACTGCGCATCATGGACTTTAGGGTGCTGGGTCAAAACATCTTAGTATGTTTTATCATAGTTTGCACGGAAGTAATTTGACAAATGTGACCCTGATCGGTTGACCGTATCTGTGGTCTACCTCTTGTTAGTGATATATGGATAGTAGCTTTACTGAATCCATACGCAATTATTACCTTCGGCAACAGTTTGGTAGATATGTTTCATCTTCGACATGGGTTATTTCCGACGATCACGTTAACCTGTTACCATGAACCCTTTTCACTTTATTTCTGTCACTGTCTGATTTATGTCACTCTGTGACGCCCTACTTGTCTATCATCAAGAGCCAGTGGAATTAGGAGAAACTCTCAAGGTGTCCCACATAGATACAGACGGAACGTCAAGAGTAAAAATTTTCCGTGGAGCACGACCAGACATCCTGGAATATTTATGAGCAGTAAGTAAAAATTTGTCACCGTAGTTCCCCTCCGTAAATAAACTTACGTTTCTATTATGTTGGTGCCTAAGCTCGTAGCGTTTCTGTTTTGCATGATGGTATCCCGGTTGCTGTAGGTTTATTTATCGATTGTCATTTTTTATTTGAATTTATGTGTCGCTATTTGAGTTTAAATATTGTCATTTTGTCATTTGGTATAATGATGGAGCCGTGGACGCTAGAAAATGGTATGCTAAGTGGAGAAATCGGAACATTTCCGACATATTCTACTGAACGGTGATAGCAGTGGAGGCAGCTAGAAACATTTGCGCCGCATATGGTGATACGTCGTTGGACACAGCACGGAAAGAGAATGGTTCTCTCATTTCAAGGAGAATAGTTTCGATATTAGTGCCACGTTCAGAAAGACCTTCGTGGTTTGATGAAGATTGTTTAAACGCATTAATCCACAATGATTCAAGTCACTGTACTCGAGGAAGAAGGTGAATTGTGCTACCTCCACTAACCTAACCTCCCCCCCCCCCCCCCAGGACGTGGCGGGATGCATTATATCAAAATGTGGTGAGATCGATGTCGTACACTTAGCAACAGAACAGCCGTTTGCAGAGCTTAAAACCAATGGAATAACAACCTTTAATGGCAATTCGTTTGCAGAAGTTGTAAACTTAAAGTTCTATACCGAAATACCGCAAGAATTGTGCGGCAGAAGAACTTGCAGCTTATACCGAGGAGGATGTGGAGTGTTATAACAACAGAGTCCTGCAGGAAATAAGAGGAAAAATCTAGAAGAACTGCCAGAAGGAACAGAACTAATTATTGAAGCCTTAAAAGACGTAGTTTCCAGGAAAAAATTAGATAAATACTGGACTTTGAAAACATACCTTCTCTGCATTTGTCAGATTACTGGCTGCAGAAAGAAATCGATGATTCAGATGTGGATTTAAGTTATAATTTAAAAATTAAATTGGACATTATTAGAGCTACACCTACCAAAAAAAGGAAAGAATAGTTTTCTGCACCTAAATGTATATGTAAAAGTTAATAAAGGTTTGGTACTAGAATATTTGCTTGTCGTATTCTCTAATCTACCACAATACGTAAGACATGTCCTATATGCATTGTGGAAAGTGGGTAGTTAGATGACCTTGAAAAGTGGTTGAAACTAGGTAGTTGAAAGTATAGTAACGCCCTTTTCTTACCTTTATGAAAGCTGCTCCATCCTTCACATTCATCTTGATGATCGAAGACATGACGATGGTTTGACAACAACAGCTCAGCAAAAACTTAATCTGTGCCGCCAATTCCGGTCATCTGAGTGGGGAAAAAAAAGTCGCCATCTCGGATAACGGTACTCACGTCATCAGCTGACGTCACGACAGCGTCCTCTGTGTACCAAGCCACGTGGTGGGTGCACTGGATGCAGCCATCTTGATTGACGTCACGGTCGCTATCTTGCATGACGTCGCAGTGGCGCTCTCTGGTGGCGACGGTATGAACTAAGTCAGTCTCGGTGTGGCACACAGTTTTAATCCGCCAGGAAGTTTCATTAACTGGATTATACAATAAGCAAGATAACACAATTCTGGTATCACGTGCGTAATACATGGGTGAACTACAGGCTGCGAACCTAGCGAGCTGAAGGCTATTCTAACCTGACTTCGCTCAGGACGTGTAGCTGACTTGGTCAGTGCGATCTGCCAGTCTTTGTCCGTGCCATACGGCGGCGCCGTAAGCGCCAGCGAGTCCAGAGAAGTCGCAAGTGCTGGACCGCCGTCGATTATCGCAACCTCTAGCGTCGTGTCTAACGTTGACAACACACAAACAAAGCAGAAACCACCCCGTAGAAAGACCGGTGCCCAAAAAAAAAAAGAAAGTGTTATGCATCTGGTGGAGCAGCAGCGGTGTAGTGTACTAAGAATTGCTTCTCCTAAGTGAAACCAGACGCAATCCAAGAACAAAGACCAGAGGACTGCGTGAAGTTATTATACTGCACGATAACGCTCGCCCACATTCTGCGAGATTGACAAAATTCTCTGGACAGGAAATGAAGTGGGAACTCATTCCGCACCCAGCTCACTCGCCTGTTCTTGCACTCTCAGACATTCGCCTACCCGTTCTCTATCAAACAACATTGAAGGAACTTATTTTCCGGATGAAAATGCCCTCCGCCTCCGAACATGATTCGATGAGTTCTTCGCCTCAAAACTGCGTTATTTCTGCAGTCGTGAAATCTAAAAGTCACACCAGCGTTGCAGACTGTTGTAAATAGTAAAGGAGAACATATTACGGCGACCAGATTCTCTGTTAGGTACACTACTGGCCATTAAAATTGCTACACCAAGAAGAAATGCAGATGATAAACGGGTATTCATTGGACAAGTATATTATACTAGAACTGACATGTGATTAGTTTTCCACGCAATTTGGGTGCATAGATCCTGAGAAATCAGTACCCTCAACAACCACCTCTGGCCGTAATAACGGCCTTGATACACCTGGGCATTGAGTCAAACAGAGCTTGGATGGCGTGTAAGGGTGCAGCTGCCGAGGCAGTTTCAACACGATACCACAATCCATCAAGAGTAGTGACTGGCGTATTGTGACGAGCCAGTTTCTCAGCCACCATTGACCAGACGTTTTCAGTTGGTGAGAGATCTGGAGAATGTGCTGGCCAGGGCAGCAGTCGAACATTTTCAGTATCCAGAAAGGCCCGTACAGGACCTGAAACATGCGGTCGTGCATTATTCTGCTGAAATGCAGGGTTTCGCAGGGATCGAATGAAGGGTGGAGTCAAGGGTCGTAACACATCTGAAATGTAACGTCCACTGTTCAAACTGCCGTCAATGCGAACAAGAGGTGACCGAGGCGTATAACCAATGGCACCTGTTACCATCGCGCCGGGTGATACGCCAGTACGGCGGTGACGAATACACGCTTCCAATGTGCGTTCAGCGCGATGTCGCCAAACACGGATGCGACCATCATGATGCTACAAACTGAACCTGGATTCATCAGAGAAAATTACGTTTTGCCATTCGTGCAGCCAGGTTCGTCGTTGAGTACCTCATCGCAGGCGCTCCTGTCTGTGATGCAGCGTCAAGGGTAACCGCAACCATGGTCTCCGAGCTGATAGTCCATGCTGCTGCAAGCGTCGTTGAACTGTTCGTGCAGATCGTTGTTGTCTTGCAAACGTCCCCATCTGTTGACTCAGGGATCGAGACGTGGCTGCACGATCTCTTACAGGCATGCGGATAAGATGCCTGTCATCTCCATTGCTAGTAATACGAGGCCGTTGGATCCAGCACGGCGTTCCGTATTACCCTCCTGAACCCACCGATTCCATATTCTGCTAACAGTCTCGACCAACGCGAGCAGCAATGTCACGATACGATAAACTGCAATCGCGATAGGCTACAATCCGACCTTTATCAAAGTCGGAAACGTGATGGTACGTATTTCTCCTCCTTACACGAGACATCACAACGACGTTTCACGAGGCAACGCCAGTCAACTACTGTTTGTGTATGAGAAATCGGTTGGAAACTTTCCTCATGTCAGCACGCTGTAGGTGTCGCCACCGGCGCCAACCTTGTGTGAATGCCCTGAAAAGCTAATCATTTGCTTATCACAGCATCTTCTCCCTGTCGGTTAAATTTCGCGTCTGCAGCACGTCATCTTCGTGGTGCAGCAATTTTAGTGGCCATTAGTGTATTATTGACGACTTAAGTCTCTGTAAAGTAAAATGTAAATGTCGTGTGACTAGGACCTCCCCGTCGGATAGACTGTTCTCCGGGTGCAAGTCTTACGATTTGACGCCACTCGGCGACATACTCGTCGATGGGGATAAAATGATGATGATCAGGACAACACAACATCCAGTCCCTGAGCGGAGAAGATCTTCGATCCAGCCGGGAATCGCACCCTGGCCCTTAGGATCGACATTTTGTCGCGCTGACCTCTCAGCTACCGGGGCGGACTCTGTTAGGTATATCTGTTGTCTTTATTAAACTCACGGGAAAATGCTGCGAACTTACGCACCAGCCCAAAATTAACACTACGTGTCCGTGTTCTACAGAGGGAGGACTCAGCTTACTGCTAGCAAAACTTGGACACGATGCAATCAATTTACTGGCACTGGGCGTGCGTGGCGACGCCAGGGTAGACACCTGGTAACTCTGTCCCACCTGTTCTTACGGGCCTTCTGATCGCCGCCCTGGCGGTAAATGAACGCTAATTAGCCTGCAGGAGGTCGGCGGAGCGCGCCTTGCGCATTAATTACGTTACTTCAGAGACTCATGGGTAATTCACTTACGGCGTATTAAGCTGAATAGCGGGCTAACACTTGGCCCCGGGAGTCGCCAATACAGCGACAAGCTCCTTGTTGTGGATCGGGTGGTGTCTACGTTCTGAGGAAGCTCGAGTAGTAAGGCGCTTTGTTAGACGCCTTACGTAGGTAGAGTGTTGCTTCATTACCGTCGCTTCAAGGCAGAACGGTAGAATTTGCTATAGTGGCTCACTTAGGAGCGTTGTCAGCCGGTATTCGGTAGACTTTTCTACGATATTATTAGTCTTCCAGCAAACTTAGTTGTTTTAAATGACGATTGCTTGTCCATCTTCAATTGGACGAGAATAAAAATTCCATTATGTAGAAATGGTTCGGACAGTTGCTAAATGATGACACAATATCAACTGATAACTGCTTATAGAATGCCGTCTCTTCCTGTTGCAAGATATTTATTGTGTTCTCTCTGGATGCGGATTCGATTTTCTCTGTAAATAGCTGGCCTTATTTAAAATGAAACGCGAAGAGTGTTACAGAATATTACCGTGGCATGTTTTACAAACATCAACCGTCCTACAAGGAATATGTCCTCCGCTCTTCAGTGAAGCGTCACTTCAATCTCAACTCAGTTTTGAAACACGAACGAAGTGAGCGCAGATGATTACTCATACCGAAACCGACATCATAGATTTTTCTTTAAATACACAAAAATATGAAGCTTAAATTATCTGCTCTAACATCGCAAAGTTAACGTATTACGGAGACTTATTATAACATTAACTACTAACAAATTACTAGAGTACTTTTTCCTCTAAGAGAGCTTGGAATACACATCCTGAGTAGTTTTGCTATCGTGTTCTTGGGAAGAAAGTGAATCTGTAATTTTACGTCAGAGGCCACTAGTGACGGAGAAATTGGAAATTTGTGATAAGTTCCTATGGGACCAAATACCTGAGGTCATCGGTTCCTAGGCTTACACACTCCTTAAACTAACTTACGCTAAAGACAACACACACACATTCATGCCCCATGTAGCACTCGAATCTCCGACAGGGGGAGCCGCGCGAACCGTGATAATGCGTCCTAGACCACGCGGCTACCCTACGCGGCTACCCTACGCGGCTCTGACGGAGAATATTAACAGTTGGAGAAGCACTATCATCATCATAATCATCATCATCTATTTGACATCCTCTCCTCTACAACGACGTACCCTATACACCTACATGTAACGCAGTTTCAGCCGGCATACTTGTAGATCCTGCATTGTTTCTAATGCCATCTATGCGCTTTCCATTTGGTTCTTGTCTTGGTCATATCTTATCTCCTTCAGGCCACGAGAAAGCTTCTTTGTTCCAGAAACTTAAAGCTATCGTGTTCGTTCTCTTCCCTCACACGTAAGTTCTTTTCTAGTCCAAAACGTAATTCACGACGAACATGTCTGCTTTGTTTGCTGATCAGCTACCAGTTTTTGAGAGCTTTAGCATTAAAAACGAATTTATAACCAGTAAAAGACACTATCACCAAATTCTGTGTTTCAAATAAATCGGGAACCTAAACTGCAAAGGTCTTATTAAGCACTGAAAGCCGGCCGAAGTGGCCGTGCGGTTAAAGGCGCTGCAGTCTGGAACCGCAAGACCGCTACGGTCGCAGGTTCGAATCCTGCCTCGGGCATGGATGTTTGTGATGTCCTTAGGTTAGTTAGGTTTAACTAGTTCTAAGTTCTAGGGGACTAATGACCTCAGCAGTTGAGTCCCATAGTGCTCAGAGCCATTTGAACCAAGCACTGAAAGCCATTTTCCCCTTGTGTTAATTTTTATGGTAGCCGTAAAGTCTTATCTGATATTTCCCTGTATACACGAGCATACACTATCCGATGAAACGTATGCACACACACACACACATAACATGGAACTGACCATTAAATTTCACGAAAGGCGGACCCGCCGGTACAAAAGCAAGCGGGGTATTTTGTTTTCTCAGTAGGGACGCAGCACAGCAGACTCAGTGGGTCAGCAGAACACAGTCATTCGAGTGGGGATTAGTCATTTGATGTCCCTTGAGTTAAAAATCCATTAGAGATATTTCAACAGTTTTAACGCATTGCATGCTGGCTGCCACGCTGCGCTTATTGTTGCAAACCCCAGCGATTTTTAAATGTGCGCAAATTCCTCAGGACTAGACTTACACACTACTTAAACTAACTTAAATTAACTTATGCTAAGAACAACACACACACACACACACACACACACACACACACACACACACACGCACACACACACACCCATGCCCGAGGAAGGACTGGAGCCTCCGGCGGAAGGGGCCGCGCTATCCCCATGACGCTTCTAACAGCGCGTCCATTCCGCTCGGCCCGGTGATTTTCATAAGACGCGCGGGAAATGAGCGTGCCTTCCTTATTTCAATGTAGCAACACTTACCGGTGTCTCATGCTGATGAAACTTGCCAGACGTGTTTGTTTGATGTTCTAATATTCTTGAAGGGTGTGGTACCTACGGAAGCATACGAATTTACGAAACGGTGCTTCACAAAACTGGCAGTAGTGCCTTGTTTCACTACCCTTACGATGCGCTGTGCAAATTCTGCAAGGTCGTGCTAAATATTGCTTTTTTCCACTTTCCACAATAATACGAATAGTATGTTCATTCATATTCCCTGCAGTCGACCAGGTGGATCCTTAGCAGCTGCTCGTTTTGTACGTTGCATTGCTCCAGTTTTCTCCAGAGTTGCTGCGCCAACTCATTGATCACTTGTCCAGGCTCTTATAATGTCTTTCAAGAACGTTTTATACTTGTTTTAATATCTTCACTTATGTTTCTGTACACTTTGTATACGTTAATGAAGGTACAACTTATTAGAAACAAAACGACTTTCTTTCTCCACTTACTGGTTTTCCTCATTATACCACAATACGAAAGATAGTGATCATCTCTGTCTGCACCTTTCATAAATTTATCGTACATCACAATGGATTTGGCCTCTGTATGATTTCCTTTGTTTTCTGTCGCAATACGGATGCATTGTGAATTGATATTATCATTCTCACTTCCATTTTATTTTTCCATAGCTGCAGCAAAATGTCAGTTTTTCTTCGAAATGTAGTGACAGCTTTCTTTAGAGTGTGGATTCTGTTTGTCCACACTGAGTGACACCTCTATTGATTCGTATTGTACCACAAACTCTTGGTTTCCTTTCTGGCTGTGTTTTGGCAACAGTTGTCCTGTTCTAATAATTATCTTGATAAACGTGGTGCCACATGCAAAGGTAAGGTCAAAGTACAGAGAGAACAGTATAGAAGCGTTTTTCCGTCCCCAGTGTATATTTCAAGACTGAACATATATCCACTTACACTTTCGCAAACCATAAGAACTAACAAACCATATATGATAAGTGTTCCAGGATTATTATCGCTGCTTCATCAAGAGAAAGCTCCTGTTCAGGTTCGTGTACGGTCCGAAATTTATCTAGGAGCTACTTTACCACTGTCTCAGTTTTGTAGAATCTATTTTCCTGACCGCTTCGCAAGGAATTGCCGTTGAAATATCACGATTTCCATATCTGCTCACATCGATTTCTGCTCATTAACTTGCCAAAACTCGGTGTCTCTATTACACTCCTGGAAATTGAAATAAGAACACCGTGAATTCATTGTCCCAGGAAGGGGAAACTTTATTGACACATTCCTGGGGTCAGATGCATCACATGATCACACTGACAGAACCACAGGCACATAGACACAGGCAACAGAGCATGCACAATGTCGGCACTAGTACAGTGTATATCCACCTTTCGCGGCAATGCAGGCTGCTATTCTCACATGGAGACGATCGTAGAGATGCTGGATGCAGTCCTGTGGAACGGCTTGCCATGCCATTTCCACCTGGCGCCTCAGTTTGACCAGCGTTCGTGCTGGACGTGCAGACCGCGTGAGACGACGCTTCATCCAGTCCCAAACATGCTCAATGGGGAACAGATCCGGAGATCTTGCTGGCCAGGGTAGTTGACTTACACCTTCTAGAGCACGTTGGGTGGCACGGGATACATGCGGACGTGCATTGTCCTGTTGGAACAGCAAGTTCCCTTGCCGGTCTAGGAATGGTAGAACGATGGGTTCGATGACGGTTTGGATGTACCGTGCACTATTCAGTGTCCCCTCGACGATCACCAGTGGTGTACGGCCAGTGTAGGAGATCGCTCCCCACACCATGATGCCGGGTGTTGGCCCTGTGTGCCTCGGTCGTATGCAGTCCTGATTGTGGCGCTCACCTGCACGGCGCCAAACACGCATACGACCATCGTTGGCACCAAGGCAGAAGCGACTCTCATCGCTGAAGACGACACGTCTCCATTCGTCCCTCCATTCACGCCTGTCGCGACACCACTGGAGGCGGGCTGCACGATGTTGTGGCGTGAGCGGAAGACGGCCTAACGGTGTGCGGGACCGTAGCCCAGCTTCATGGAGACGGTTGCGAATGGTCCTCGCCGATACCCCCAGGAGCAACAGTGTCCCTAATTTGCTGGGAAGTGGTGGTGCGGTCCCCTACGGCACTGCGTAGGATCCTACGGTCTTGGCGTGCATCCGTGCATCGCTGCGGTCCGGTCCCAGGTCGACGGGCACGTGCACCTTCCGCCGACCACTGGCGACAACATCGATGTACTGTGGAGACCTCACGCCCCACGTGTTGAGCAATTCGGCGGTACGTCCACCCGGCCTCCCGCATGCCCACTATACGCCCTCGCTCAAAGTCCGTCAACTGCACATACGGTTCACGTCCACGCTGTCGCGCCATGCTACCAGTGTTCAAGACTGCGATGGAGCTCCGTATGCCACGGCAAACTGGCTGACACTGACGGCGGCGGTGCACAAATGCTGCGCAGCTAGCGCCATTCGACGGCCAACACCGAGGTTCCTGGTGTGTCCGCTGTGCCGTGCGTGTGATCATTGCTTGTACAGCCCTCTCGCAGTGTCCGGAGCAAGTATGGTGGGTATGACACACCGGTGTCAATGTGTTCTTTTTTCCATTTCCAGGAGTGTAGAAGACCTGTTGACCAATAGTCCTTAAAATAATCTTTTTTTATTTAACGTATCACGATAATCATACTCAGAAATTTTTTCAGTTCAATAGCGGTGATATTCGTAAATTTGGGAGACTTGGGAGATTCTTTTTAATGGTTTTCGTTTTGTTGTTAATAGATGTTCGATTGTATCGACGTCTAATCGAACAATTCGTCCCCTAGAAATAATTCCACAGTGCTTATAATGCTATTGATCTCACTGGCAGTAACGCTGTTGATCCCATTGCGAAAAACGCTGTTGATTTCACGGGGAAGGGATTTTATGTCTGGAATGTTTCTAAAATAATGATCTTGTCCATCGTCAGCTAATTTTCACAGTCAGAAATTTCGTAATCTAAATCGTTCACAACTATCTCACTTTGGTTGATTATAGCTGTGTTGTTCCCTTCTTTCACTTCCACTACCGCTATATCATCTAAATCACTTGGTACATCAGAACAATTGTCCGCAAACGGCTCAGCAAGAATAGTGCCTCCCGTCAACCGTTTTCGCGTCACCCCACACAAGACAATAACTACAGTGCTGTATATTTCGCGGAACTGATTGTTGGCGGTAAAACGAGAGATTAAAATAATAAGTTCATACTGTTGTTCACTGTACTGAACCCTCCAACTCATACATAACCTTTACTTAAATCGAAATAGTTACTGGCATGAGCAACAGGTCTCAGAAACTTCACACAGAATAAAAACGTAAATTTACGATATCCATCCACAACAGTTACATTTGGGAACGCGTAAATCTAAGTGAGCCGTACGCACATTGTAACTCCTCAAGTCGACTTTGATGATGTGATTTTGAATTGAATACGCGAAGAAACAACCACAACTAAACCGAGACCAGACAGATGTCATGTACTGGCGGACACGGACCGACGAGCAATGAGAAGGGTGGATGAAGGAAAAATCGTATTAAATTGGGAAATGAATCACTGGTGCGTTCAAAAGTGCTACCAGCAGTGCAGTTAGAGCAATGACTGCACGTAGGCAGTTAAAAACAACGGCTACAGTGATCCAGCAACTCATCACAAACTACACGGTACTACAATTAACGCTAGGCTAAACTGGAGCGCCGGCCGAAGTGGCTGAGCGGTTCTAGGCGCTACAGTCTGGAACCGCGCGACCGCTACGGTCGCAGGTTCGAATCCTGCCTTGGGCATGGATGTGTGTGATGTCCTTAGGTTAGTTAGGTTTAAGTAGTTCTAAGTTCTAGGGGACTGATGACCTCAGATGTTAAGTCCCATAGCGCTCAGAGCCATTAAACTGGAGCTGGCGTAAAGAGCCACGGCAGGAAACGAGTGATTTTCAGTGATGAATCACGTCTTACTCCAACGCAATCCACTGAAATATGGTTTGGGTTTGGCGAATGACTGGGGATCGTACCCGCCAAAATTTGTGGTGCCAACAGTTAAATACTTAGGAGGTGGTTTTACACTATGGGGGTCCTTTTCGTCATTACAGTGTGGTCTACCTTTTGCACATTAGGAAACTGTGGTGTCACCGCCAGACACCACACTTGCTAGGTGGTAGCCTTTAAATCGGCCGCGGTCCGGTAGTATACGTCGGACCCGCGTGTCGCCACTGTCAGTGATTGCAGACCGAGCGCCACCACACGGCAGGTCTAGAGAGACTTCCTGGCACTCGCCCCAGTTGTACAGCCGACTTTGCTAGGAAAGGTTCACTGACAAATACGCTCTCATTTGCCGAGACGATAGTTAGCATAGCCTTCAGCTACGTCATTCGCTACGACCTAGCAAGGCGCCATTATCAATAAATATTTAACTTGTGATGCCTGTACCGTCAGACCAAATGTTCACCAATTATGGATTAAAGTTAAGTATTACATCAACTACATACTTTGTTTGCTACTATTAATTCCAATCTGCGTGAGTTTAAAATCGTGCATTTCGGCCTCCTCTAGCAACATGGTGTTGGCTCTTCTGCCAACACTTCAGAAACATTTTAAAATGTTAAAATGTGTGTATTGCGTAGTAGGACAGTTCAGAGATTATGAATATTTGTATCAGCACAGCAAACAAATTGCCATATAGCAGCATTTGTGAGGAGAATAACATTCCTGAAATGGATTGGCCTACACCGAGCTCAGACATGAACCGAGGGGAACATCATTAGGTGGGGTTAAAAAGTCGATTCGCTCCTTGCCTCCGCGTCCAAGATACTATCTCCTTATCTTCTCCGGTTCCGGCTCTTGAGGAATAATAGGATGTGTGGTGTGCGTACTGTAAGACCTTCGGTACACACACCATCGGATTATTTGACTTGTCGCTCTAACGAAGTAGTCGAGTGTCAGCAATATGTCTCGTGGTCTTGTCGTGGCATGTTTATCTTCTGCCTTTAGGTTCAAAAATGGCTCTGAGCACTATGGAACTTAACATCTGTAGTCATCAGTCCCCTAGAACTTAGAACTACTTAAACCTAACTAACCTAAGGACATCACACACATCCATGCCCGAGGCAAGATTCGAACCTGCGACCGTAGCGGTCACGCGGTTCCAGACTGTAGCGCCTAGAACCGCACGGCCACACCGGCCGGCCTCTGCCGTTAGGTCAGACAATGGAAAAGACACTTGCACGCTTAGAGTAGCAGATTGACGGCGACCAACTTTAAACTGAAGTTGATTAATTTTCACACACATTTATTAAAATAATAGTAAGCATAAACATAACTTAACTTGATTCTGGATGCTATTTACAATTGACAATCTGAAGTTCCTTTGGGTCTTGGTACATTAATCTTATTCTCCCATCTCTGATACTTGACAAAATGTCTATACATTTATCTACATGGCTATGTACAGGAATATGTTAATCTTATTAGGTGCAGACTGAAACTTGACTATAGACTGGTACAGACATATGCAGACTAATGCAGACCGATGCAAACTGACTGATTGGAGGTCTGTAGACTCGTTATAATGCCTCGCGCGTTCAGGTATCACTGCGTGAGTGTGATCCGCGAGGAATCAGAATTTGGTCCGTCTCTAAGACAGCACCATCTCGAAGTGCGGAGACGGACGAGCGCTACGCCTGCGCTGTTGTGCTTAGCGGGTCGCGCTCTAGTGGGAAAGTTGTGTACACGCTGACTACGAGGAACTATGTACACAACATCCCTCCCTTCCGGGGGAAGAAAAAAAAGTTTTTGAAGTTTGCTTGAAAAGCCTTTTTTTCTGCTTCCTTGCTTTCGGCGTGTATATGTCTGTGGGTGCACACATGTTGCTCCCCGCGTCATTGGCCCTCGGTCCGCTAGGAAAACCCACTCAAAACCTACAGAACAGGAGAAGCAAAAATTTTGTTACATAATTGCATTTGAACAACAGTACATTGGCCATAGTTTAAATTTAATTCTTCTTCGACGTCTATCTGCTCTGGGGATGTCGTCTGTGGACGGCTGGTGTAGTCGGCTGCCCCTGAAGGTGCTGCGTCGGCGGCGGCAGCGGTGGTTGCGTTGGCTGCGGCGGCGTCGGCGGCGGCGTCGGCTGCCGGTGACGGCGTCTGCAATCCTGCGAGCTGCTTGGGGTTGACATCTGCTTCTGAGTCTGCAAAATGAAACTGCCTAGGAGTTCTGCCTATATGTGACTGCTGTCTTAGCTGCCGTAATTGATTAGTATGGCGTATAACTATGCCGCTTGCCGTTCTTATTCTATACATGACATTTCCAATGCAGTCTACAGTGATTCCTTGTGTCAAAGTACGCTTTCCTCGACTGTAGACAGTTACGAGGACATTGTCGATTACGTTGAAGCGTCGTCCTTTGGACGTTCGTTGATCATTTTCTGGATGCATTGTGGGTTTGAGGATAGACATCAAAGTCCTGTGTTGTCGCCCATGCAGTTTTTCTGCAGGTGACTGTGCCTCGTCCGGAGTAGCTCTGTATTGTGACAGAAAAATTCATAAGGAAGTCTCTTTGTTGTACTGTTGCACCAACTTTGCCATGTGTGCCTTAAACGCACGTACAAATCGTTCGGCGAGTCCGTTAGCTTCAGCGTGAAGTGGTGCCGTCCTGTAATGTGCAATTCCGTTCATCTGGCAGAATGACTAGAATTCTTGCGACGTAAATTGTGTGCCGTTATCAGTCACTATGGTTTGAGGCAATCCTTCAATGGAAAAGATCTTTGACAACGCTTGAATTGTTGTCGCTGAAGATGTACGCAGTTGTAATACAAAAGTGAATTTAGAAAATGCATCAATGACAGTTAACCAAGAAGTTCCAAGAAAAGGTCCTAAATAGTCAATATGCAATCTTGACCAAGGTTCTGTTGCCTGTGGCCACGGAAAATATTGTCTCGGCAGAGCTGATTGATGCGTCTGATATAATTTACAGTTAGAAAGCATTCTTTAAATATCTTTATCAATGTACTTCCAGTAGCAATGTTCTCTGGCCATGCGTTTCGTGCGTACTATGCCCCAATGACATTGGTGTAACATTTTTAACACATTATTCCTGAGAGCTTTATGTATAACTACTCTTGTGTTTCCCGTTTCACTGTGAACTAATATGACGCCTTTGTGCACTGTGAGAGCATGTCTCATGTTCCAATAAGATTTAACTTCTGGCTGAGCTAACATGTTCTTATCAGTTGGCCATTCCGTAGGAATATACTGCTTTATCTTTGATAACACAGGATCTTTGGGCACTAACCTAGCTATTAAGGTGGTATTGACTTGGAAATTTTCCACGACGTCCTCACTGATTACGTCTATCTGGAAACATACGTCCTCTGATTTGTCAAAATGTTCATCTTGACCCGCCGGGAGACGTGAAAGTACATCGGAGTTGGCATGTTTTGCCGTCGATCTATATACGATCTCGTAGTTGTAATTAGACAGTAGCAATGCCCAACGTCGTAAACGCTGTGCTGTCTTAGTGGATACACTATTATGTGGTCCGAATATTGTCACCAATGGCTTATGGTCTGTGAGCAGAATAAATTTTCATCCGTATATGTAGTCATGAAACTTCTTCACTGCAAAGATAATTGCTAGTGCCTCTTTTTCTACTTGGCTATAGTGTCGTTGACTTGAGTTTAATTTTTGCGACGCGTATGCAATCGGTCGTTCAATTCCTTGATGTTTATGGGATATGACTGCACCGACCCCGTAATCTGACGAGTCCGCTGCAATAGTGATCAACTTTTGCGGGTCATATGTCGTAAGACATTTTGCGTCTACTAAACTTTGTTTCAGTTTGTCGAAGGCGTGCTGGGATTGTTTGGATCAATTCCACACGACTCCTTTGCGAAGCAATCTGTGCAACGGTTCGGAAATTTCAACTGCTTTCGGTATGAATTTCGGCAATAATTAATTTGGCCTAATAAAGCTCTTAGTTGCTTTAAGTCTTTCGGAGCTGGCAATTTCTGTATTGCTTGTATATGCTGTGGTGTCTGACTGATTCCGTCATTTGACAATATATGTCCTAAATACTAAATTTTCTTGACAAAAAATATACATATGTCCTTGTTGCACCTGAGATTGGCCTTTCTGAGAACCTTGAACAGTTCTTCCAGGTTATTTAGTAAATCTTGTGGAGTTTTTCCCGAGACGATTATGTCATCGAGATAGCGAACTGCGTTAGGACAGTTTCTAATTAATTGTTCTAAGTAACGTTGAAAGATGCTTGGTGCACTTGCGATACCAAATGGTAAGCGCTTGTATCTGTACAATCCAAATGGAGTACTTATGACCATAAACTTTTGTGTATCTTTGTCTAAAGGGATCTGCAGATGTGCTTCCTTTAAATCCAGTTTGGCGAAATACACACACCCTGCTAATTTATACATCAGTTCTCCAGGTTTTGGAATCGGGTATGTATCTATAATGCACTGTGAATTGACAGTATTCTTGAAATCTCCACAGATACGTAACGATCCATTTGGCTTTTCTATTACAACTATTGGTGTTGCCCAGGTGCTACATGTGACTGGTTCGATAATACCATTGCCTTCTAAATGGTCAAGTTCTTGTTTTACGCGTTCTTTCATTGCGTAAGAGACAGTTCTACCTTTGTAAAACTACGGCACTGCATTCGGTGTCAGCGTAATGTGTGCCTGGTAATCCGTTACACTGCCTGTCGCGGAGGAAAAAATATCGTCGTACTTCTGCAACACTGTTTGTAATTTACCTTTCGGAACTTCATGTGTGACCTGTTTCGCTTCATGGATTGCGAAGCCTAATTCGTTAAAGAGATCCAGACCCAGCAAGTTTGATGTCTTATGGGTGTTAACTACTGCTAAAGTAGCTGTCTTGGTTAACTGTTTGTAAGTCACTTCCGTCGTCAGTCCACCTTTGACTGAAATTCGTTCATTACTGTAGCTGTACAGTGAGCTGTCAAAATGTTGCAATTTAGGAGAACCTAGTCGTCTATGCGCGTGCAGATTTATGATAGGGATCGACGATCCTGTGTCAATCTGGAATTTGATAGGTATTTTGTTCACCAGTAATGTGACATACAAAGATTTGTTCCTGTTTTGCACAACAGCATTAACTTTATGTTTAACTTTTGAAACCTGAGTATAGTCTTGCCTATTCATATAGTCATACCCATTGGAGGTATACTCCCTCAAATTAAGCACTTTCTTATAGCCGAACTTATTTCTAGACTGTACACTTTTCTTATTACACACTTCTGATTTGTGCCCTTTTCGTTTGCAAAAGTCACAATGTGCGTTACGATAGTAACAATTGTCTGTGTGATGATTGATTTCACATTTACGACATGATTTCAACTTTAGTCTTTGAGTTTGGGTGTGTGATCCGTTCTTAGATCGCGTGAGCCTAGCCTTGCTGTTCTGTTTACGGCCTTGGGTACGCGGGTCGCGTTGCCCCGTTTCGCGTGCCTGTGTCGCGAACACGTCACAGCCGCCGTCTTGTAGAACACTCACAGAAGCTTGGCTTTGTTCGTGTGCTCGAATGATTGGTAAACAATCTAGCAAGGACGCATTGATTAAACTAAGGAGCTGTTTCCTTAATTTCTCGTCTGGTTCAAAATGGTTCAAATGGCTCTGAGCACTATGGGACTCAACTTCTGAGGTCATTAGTCCCCTAGAACTTAGAACTAGTTAAACCTAACTAACCTAAGGACATCACACACATCCATGCCCGAGGCAGGATTCGAACCTGCGACCCTAGCGGTCTCGCGGTTCCAGACTGCGGCGCCTAGAACCGCACGGCCACTGCAGCCCGCTCTCGTCTGGCGAATGCATTATGAGCATATCACGTATTAAAGAATCTGCATAGGACTTTTTACACTTTTCGTTTTCACAAATAAATTTGCAGTTCCTAGTTAATCCTTGCAACTGTGTAATCCATTCCGTGTATGTCTGCTGTGACTTTTTCGTGCATAAGTAAAATTTATGCCTTGCAGCAGCGACATGCGTCTGCCTGTCGAAGTATTTTTCGAGCAAGTCTTTAATAGCTGGGAATGACAAATTTGTCGGTTCACAAGTCGGAATCAGTTTTAAGAGAAGGTTGTAGACAGCTGCGCCGCAATTTACGAAAAAATAAGATCATTTTTCCACATCACCTGATATCTGGTGTGTGAGGAAGTGCTGTTCCAGGCATGCTGCATAGTCCGGCCACGCTTCTTCCTTGTTGTTGTAAACTGCGAAAGGTGGTGGCGGAAGTTTAATTTGTAGCGGAGGCGCTACGGCAGGCTGCGACTCCAAAAGTTCCACTCTTCTAAGCAACGCCTGTTGCGTCTGTTGTGTTTGTGCCATGAGATGTCCGATCTGCGCCGTGAGGTCCATGGTTATCTGAAAATTCCAAGTGCGACTAGATTACTGCAATAACGATATTGTAGCTGCAAGAGAGCGGGTTACTGTCAAGTATGTAGCTTCCCGAAGTCCACTATAATTCTATTTTATTTCAGGCTCACACGTGGTCATCCGTAATTGTGCTGAAATCATCTGTTTCCTTAGTACCTCGTCGCCAATGTGGTGTGCATACTGTAAGACCTTCGGTACACACACCATCAGATTATTTGACTTGTCGCTCTAACGAAGTAGGCGAGTGTCAGCAATATGTCTCGTGGTCTTATCGTGGCGTGTTTATCTTCTGCCGTTAGGTCAGACGATAGAAATGCCACTTGCACTCTTAGAGTAGCAGATTGATTAATTTTCACACACATTTACTAAAATAATAATAAGCATAAACATAACTTAGCTTGGTTCTGGATGCTATTTACAATCGACAATCTGAAGTTCCTTTGGGTCTTGGTACATTAATTTTATTCTCACATGTCTGATACTTGACAGAGCGTCTATACATTTATCTTCATGGCTATGTAAAGGAATATGATAATCTTATTAGGCGCAGACTGAAACTTGACTACAGACTAATGCAGACTGATGCAAACTGACTGATCGGAGGTCTGTACACTCGTTATAATACCTCGCGCGTTCAGGTATCACTGCGCGAGTGTGATCCACGAGGAGAAAAGTTTCTACGTTAGCAGAAATCTCATTGGCTTTTTTACATATTAATGCGCGAATCGGCAGAAGCAGAATTTGGTCCGTCACTAAGACAGCGCCATCTCGTAGTGCGGAGATGAACGAACGCTGCGCCTGAGCTGTTGTGCTTAGCGGGGCGCGCTCTAGTGGGAAAGTTGTGTACGCGCTGACTACGTGGAACTATGTACACAACAGGATGCCTTTCCTGTAACAAACAATGAGACACATAACTGAAAGTATCCATCATCGAAAATGTCGGCATCAGAATTCAGGCTGTCGTAAAGACACACACCACACCACATCAACGTCCACTGCATACTGTTGATCAGGTTGTGTGCCACTCAAAGGGTTTAATAGTAATCTGTGATGATCTTCCTCTGTATCCTCATTTGCTCTGCTAAAAAACAGCGTTGTTGCTTCGAAAAATCTCATAGCTTTAGCAGCAGTGGATAATGTTTCCACAGCATTAAGTCAATTCAACTTTTTGAAGAAGTGTAGGCTGGAGATTTCTGTGATGGACCATAAAGTTATTATATCTTAACGGGTATCGTTAATCGTCTGAACATTTAAGAACGCGAGTAGTGATGTCCTATGTACAGTGGCAAATCCCTTTGAGCGTTATGCATGTTACTGTAATCGGACAAATCAATCTGCAATACGCATCTGGGAGTCTACGAACTGACCGATTTTTTTCTCCATGAAAAAATCGGATACCTCTAATGAGTGCAAATCTGCTAATCGCAGGCAGTCTCAACAAAATGAAATAACTGTCAACTTACTCACGGTTGGATTCACCCATTTCTGTAAACTTTGGAAATTTCGTTTATGAATGGCATCCTCATGGGCAACACGTTGATTTGATTGAAAGTTTCTGTTTAACACATGCATCAGGATGTTACACCAGGCAGGCAAGAAACAAACTCATATTTTCTTTCTGAAGAGATTTTTCTTGTTTTGTAGCTAGTGAAAGAAAGATTTCCGTTTATTTATAAGTAACTGAAAACTTGCGTCATCCTGAGCTGCATTCTGATCTTCATGGTAATATTCTGAAGGTATTCATTTTACTCCTCTATTGCAGCTGCAGCTAGCTTTCCTATCAATACCTACTTGAATCTAATGAAACCTTGAATCACAAAAATTGCTGAACGGGCTTGTACACAGATTGTATTGTTCAAAGGCTGCTGACAGTACACTAACGCCTTGATTACACAAGGTTACTTCATATTTAAAAGCCTTCAGTTCAAAAGTTGGCGTCGTGCCGTCTTCAGATTGGTAAAGGTGATGGTTTTAAATGAAACTGTGATCTGAGTGAGCAGAAAACTTTTCTAGTAAGCCCGGACAAGTTTTGATCCGTAGTCCACAATAACTGATAAAAAATGCGGCATATTTTAGAGCTTTTAAACTCGAAATAATCCACCTACATCATGTTCCGATATGTCACTTTTCGTTACGTAGATTTAGTAAACGTCCTTTACTGTAATTTTAAATGTAGAGAATTTATCATGCTGCAAAAATATGTCCATCATGGTCATTAAGGAAACTGCGGCTGGAACCGAAAGAGCACTGTACCTGATATCAGGAGGTAAGAAGTGCATGTCGACTAGTGAGAATTCCGTGTGAGGCTAAAGACACGTCGCTCGCATTCGGCATCAACCGAAACTAAATTAGCATAGTTGCGTAAGAAATTCATAAACTTCAATAATTGGAAAGCAGAACTAAATACGTCGACAAATACCGCTGCCGCACTCCACATTGAATCTGATATTCTAAATATAAACTAATGAGCTAAAACATTATGACTGCCAGTTTCATAGCGTTTGATCCACCTTTACTCCTTTAGAACAAAGTGCAATTGCGACACTGACTCTGCCTTCCGCTGCATTGCTATCGGCCTATTCGGCAAATACCCTGGTGCTCGATATTGCAATAAACGGTGCTTTCTTTATTTCTCGACAACTCTGTCGTATTCTACTGCCCCCGAGAGGTAACCTTGGTGTAGGTGCTTCGTAATTTGTACACTGATACATAGTACAGAGTGACAATATTATGAAAAAAAGTAAATTAGTTGCAGACTACGGCGTGCACACAATTTACTTAGCATGTAAACGTCACTACTGATATTCAGATTTAGATTATGATATGTGTGATATGCCTGCGATGATGTGGCGCAGACGAACAGCGAAATTCTGCAGGACCCGCTGAAGTGTCGGAACATCGATGTTGTCGATGACCTCCTAAGTGGCTGTTTTCAGCTCAGCAATGGTTTTGGGGTTGCTGCTGTACACACTGTCTTTAGTACAGCCCCACGAAAAGGAGTCGCATGTGTTCAGATCCGGAGAATGTGGTGGGCAATCAAAGCCCATGCCAGTGGCCTCTGGGTACCACAGAGCCAGAATGCGGTCCCCAATGTGGTCCTGGAGGTCATCAAAGACTCCCGCTTCGATGGGGTCGAGCTACGTCTTGCACGAACCACATCTTGGTCACTCTGGATAGTGTGGATGAAATCCTCTTCCAAAACATCACGTACCATTCGACAGTCACAGTGCCGTCAAGGAATATCGCAACGATCATTCCGTGCTGGACATTGCACACCACACAGTCACCCGTTGAGGGTTAAGAGACTTCCCAATCGCGAAATGCGGATTCTCAGTCCCAGAAATGCGCCAGTTTCGCATATTGACGAACCCACACAAATAAAAGTGCGCTTCGTCGCTAAACCAAACCACACAAGACGTACTAATTCCCATCATGCTGAGAAGAATGCTTACAGGTAATAAATTTATTAAACTCCTCTCTGTCCAACACCAATATCTCCGTCAGTTGAACACATATCCTGCCAAAAATAAAGATAGTACATTCCACTTCAGTCTTTCCCTGTCAATTCACAAGTGGAGCGGAGAGATTTTGGAGTTGCAGGTAAAGGGATCATCCTATGTAGAGTTACTATTTGTTTAGTATGCATCTGCTACTAGTTTAGAGTGGTGTCGTGAACTTTTTTTTCCATCAAGAATACACCAGTTGTATGACATCGTCATTTTTTAAGCTGTATTGCAATTTTAGGTGCTCCTTGTTTAGCGCTATGCGTATAGATGTGTAATTAGAACCGGTCTTTGTGATGAATTACGTAATTAGGACTGACCTTTACTTAAGGTTCTCACTCAAAATAAATAAAATACACTAACGTAACCTTCTTCCCCTGCAGCTGCACAGATACTGACCGCTTCCCTGTGTAGGGAGGTGCACATGGGGCTTCTGACTGGAAGGACTGGACTTTGAGTCCCAAAAGGGCACCTACCATTTTGAATTTGCCGCCAATTGGCAGATGAGGGCGGGGCTGGGATGTGAGTACAACCTTGGGAGATTTTCGTATTCCTTACGAAATTCGATTTTTCCGCAAAAAATCTGAAGTCCTGCAAAAATTCGAAATTCTCACTAGTAGGGCAGATGCGGGAGTGGGTGTGGGATGGGTGGAGGTGGCAGGGGAGGGGGCGGGGACCCATGAGCTGACTGGGGAAAACCCATGACGTCATCTTGGTGTAGGGTTGTGGAGATAATTAATTCATCAGGTAATGTACATATATGTTCTATATCAAAACAGTGCTCGCGTCGTCTCTGCCCTGCTGCCTTCCCCCCGAGTTGTGGCGCGGTGCATCTTTCAAGCAACCGTTCGTCTGACACAATCATCGACTTCATGTCCGCCCCCGGTGGCTGAATGGCAGTTCGGCGCTAGCGGCCGTGCGAAGCGGAGGTCCGATACTTCCGCCTGTGCGGCGTGTGCGAGTGTTTGTTTACTTGTGGACTTAGTCTGCGCGCGGGCTAGTAACAACGATCATGGCGAACAAGTACAGGAAAACTACATTACGATTCAATTTCTGCAAAGACTACGAACGACCAAAGGCTTTAGCAGTGGAACGATTCATTCGAGAGGACGTCAAGATACCGCCAAACGATATTGTCGGAATTCATCTGTCCATCGTTAGTCCCACGGTATATGTTATGATGGTAAATGACGCGGCGTGTGAGAGAATTCTACAGGCGACAAAAGCAGGTCTCCGATTTTGCCATAGTGACGGGAATGTCGGCACGGTAACTGTAGAACATGCTGGTCTGGGTGTACGGACAATACGTGTTTTTGAGCTGCCATTTGAGCTCCCGGCTGACGAAGTTATCGAGGCTTTTAAGCCATACGGCACGGTACATGGTCACACAGCAGAACGCTGGACACAATTCGTCACGTACCCAGTTCTTAACGGAGTGCGACAGATCACTATTGATCTTCAGAAGCATGTACCGTCCTATCTGACAATTGGTGGTTGTCGAGCGGTGGTGATTTGCGATGGTCAATCACGTACATGTTCTGGCTGTGGCCAGGAGGGACACCTCAGGACGAACTGTATGCAACGGCGGATTACGCAACTGCCTTCAGATGTGCGGGAGCCGTCGCCGGCGACGACAGTACTACCGATCACCTATGCCAAAGCCCTCACTGCGTCCGCTGATGACCGAAAAGACACAGCCCTGGTGGAAGATCAAGATGGCACTCTCCGAAACCTTGTAGCAGACGTCGGGATGACAGAGGATGCTGCTCCATCGAGCATACAATCCACGGCGACAACATCAGATGAGACCAAACTCCCACCAAGCACACCGATACTACACGAAGCAGTTCCAGCCACTACGGATGCTGTTCCGTCTGGAACGCACTCTGTGACGACAACATCAGTTTCGACCGAACTCCCGCCAAGTAAAACGATGGGACTCGAAACACTTCCTGTTCCTACGGATGCTTTTCTGTCGGGAAGCCGTGATTCCCTACAATCTGAGGACACGGAAGGAAGATCACGCAAACAACGTTCCCCGAAAAGGAGGAAACGGCGTCGTCGCACGACATCTCCCAGGGATGACCCCCTTGCCCCGACGACGATGTGCCTGTGGACCAAGACGACACAACAGCTTCTACGAAACAGGATGAGGCAATGGAAACTGTTCGATCAGACCCGCAGCGGTCTGTCACATTGACGGTACCGGGACGTGGTGATGCTGAAGAGGAATCACAGCCAGTTGGCTCTCCAGACGCAGATGCTGTGGCAATGGACACGAATATATCACAGCCTGCAAAGTTGTGATATGACGATATTGAGGAGGCGCCGGACGTCATACAGAGGCAGCCGGCACTCACGAAGACGGCCTAATAATTGCTGAAGGTGAAGGGAGAGGGGCTAGATAACGTCTTCTAACTCAGCCCCCAGCGCCGATGCCGGGATATGGTGTTGCGCATCGACAGAGTGGGATTCAACGCCATGCGAACCGTATTGCGACATTAAATATAAATGATGTGCGTTCACCGGCCAAAATACACCTACTGAAGGAAACGATTTGGGCATCTGATGTGGATATTGCTTTGCTGCAGGAAGTCGACATAGCTGCACCCATACATCGCAGGCTACCAATCCTATTCGTCACATGGAGATCACAATGGGAGTGGGGTGGCAGTTTACGTGCGAGATGGCTTCCCAGTGGAAAACGTGCGTTACCTTCCGTCGGCCAGGGGAATTTCTTTCATGACGTTTGGGACACGCATCATCAATCTTTATGCACCGTCGGGAAACAATCGGCGGCGGGAAAGGGCGCGATTTTATGCAGAAGACATTGCCCCACTTTTCCATGGACGTTATGAATGTGTAATAATTGGTGGAGATTTCAACTGTGTTCTCAGTCAGAAAGACCAATGGCCGCAAGCAAACATCAGCCAAGAGTTGCGAATCGTTGTCAACGACCTTGTACGTAGTGACACGTGGGAATTACGACATGGAGATGCACCGGGATACACCTATGTGACAAGTCATTCGGCGAGCAGGTTAGATCGAATTTATATCTCACGCGCTCATGCAAATGATGTCCAGGACGCGGAACGCTGGCCATTGGCAGTTTCCGATCACAGCGCTTACATCTGTACGGTGCTTCTTCCCCGTAGAGAGGTGTGGAAAAGTAAGGCCCCTTGGAAATTAAACATTCAACATCTACATGATACTGAATGCCGTCACCGGATCCTTGAGACATGGACGATGTGCGAGCGAAGGGTTGGAAGGTATGCGACGAAGCTTAATTGGTGCCTGACTTGTGCTAAACTGGCGCTTCGCCGTACGTTCATCTCATATAGCAGGGAGATGGCAGAATGGCGTCGCCGTGCGACCGACTTTTATTTTGCAACGCTGCGCGACCTGGACGATGGTCCGCCGGGACAGGACGTCTGGATCGAACGCAAAAGGATAAAAGCTAATCTAGTGGCTTTAGCTCGGAAACATCTTCAGGGAGCCATGGTGCGCGCCAGATGTCACTATACGATAATGCACGAGATTCCTTCCATGCACCACGTCGTGAATGAACGAAAACACCGACGACGCGTTTTGGTACGGGAATTAATTAACCGCGAAGACCGAAGAGTGACGCGACAAGCGGACATTGTCTCTGCATTCGTCGACCATTACCAACACATCTATCGGGAAGAAGCAGCCCCTGTTGATGACCTCGAACGTGTAGCCACGTACGTCTCCCGTACACTGACGGTGGAAGCCGCGGGAACCTTACTGGAAGCCATTAGCTGTGAGGAAGTACATGATGCGATCGCAAAGGGTGCGTTGAATCGGTCCCCAGGCGTTGATGGACTTCCTGCTGAATTTTATCGAGAATTTCGCAACGAAATGGCACCGCGATGGACGGAAATGTACAACGAGATGTTAAATTCCGATGCGCCTATTCCACCGGCTTTTATGGAAGGCCTCTTGGTGCCAGTACATAAACCGAAGCCAGGAATTACGGACACGCATTATCGCCCCATCACCCTGCTTAATGCCGACTATAAGATCTTTGCACGGTTGCTAGCGTCTCGATGTCGTATGTTAATTCGTAGCGTTATCTCTCCAGAACAGACGACACCGGGTGGATCGGTGAATGTGCAAACAGCTACTGGCGAATGCCGTGATGTGATAGCGCTGGCGGAGGAGTGCCGGCTTCAAGCGGCGATGGTGGCGGTTGATTTTGACAGTGCTTTTGATAAGGTGCGCCACAACTATCTGTACGCTGTACTGGAACAAATGGGATTTCCAGACCGTTTTACTGGTCTCATTAGAAGGATTTATGGGTGCGCACAATCCTTGGTACAGGTTAATGGGTGTATAGCAGGGCCCAATCAAATTCGACGATCCATTCGCCAGGGCTGCCCTCTTTCGATGCTGCTGTTCGCGATAGCGTTGGAACCATTAATTGGGAGGCTAACAAATTCTCTTTCTGGGATGGAACTGCGGGGCTACACCTTCAAATGTCGTGCTTATGCGGACGACCTCCTGCTGCTCGTTCGTTCTGAAGAAGAGGTGAAGACGGCCCTTGAACTGTTGTTGGACCACAGTGTGACGGCGGGTAGTGCAGTGAACATGAACAAATCGGCAGCAACGCCGGTTGGAAGGGGCCTTACGCCGGAAGAAATCAGTCCGTTTCCTTATGTGCAACGATTCCGCTATCTCGGCGTACACTTTACCTCATCTGTAAAACATACTGCGGCAGTTAACTACCGACGTATTTTACAGACAACACGTACCATGGTCCGACAACATCTCCTACGGCGCCTTGATCCTTTGCAGCGAGTCGAATATCTGAACACTTATGTGGTTTCTCGAATGCTGCATATTTCGCAGATCCTGCCCCTACAACTCACGCTAGGACGTCGACTTCAATCAGAATTAGGCTATTTTGTGATGATTGGATCGCCCCTCAAGGTGCGATACACAACGCTCACGCTCCCTACGAACAAGGGGGGACCCGGACTTACGAATGTTCACTGCCGAGCGACGGCGCTCCTTCTAGCCACGATGTACAAGCAATGGCGTAGCGGGCGTGATTCCCTTACATCCCGCCTACTGGATCTCCTAGTTCCAGCGTCCCTCACACCTCCGGTAGCGGTGGGCAACATTACGCCACATTTTGCGCATGTATCAACATTTATCGTGGAACTTAGTTATATCAGAGACGAGCTTCCGCGCACGAGACCACCATGCGCGAAGGATTTTTATGTTTGGCTGCAACGACGGATAAGTCGTAATGTCATTGAACTCAAACACCCCAAGTTGCATTGGCCGAAGATTTGGAGACATGTGCGCCAAAAATTCCTTCCTACCTTCGTTCGGGCACTGTGGTTCTCTGTCACCTGTGGCAACACCAACCAACGACTCTATGCAATTGGACTACTGGACACTCCACTATGCCCGAAATGTCGCCAAGTGGATGACGACCATCACCGCTTAACTTGTATCGCGGTGGAGGACGTATGGCTCCTAGGAAGACAGATGGTGATTTGCTACCTCCGTGTGACCCCGCAACATATTACACCTGCTTCCTTCTTACATCCGGAGAGTGACTATTTTCCGGCGACTAAATCACACTCGATCATCTGGGTCAGAGGTTGGACGATCGCGTACCTCTGTGGGGATGCTGCCAAGTCGCGACTCGACTTTTGGTATTTCTTGCAGAAAGCCCACAATGAGGTTCATAGATGGTCACACTATCGGAAAACCTTTGCCAGCTATCTTCAGGCAGTCTTCCTCGACCCCCCACGCAGTTGGGATGTGCCAGGTGCAGTCGGTGTGCACATTTGACAGCTGATAATGAACCTCACGCTTCTCTCACCGCTCCATATATAATGCACATACTATACCATGAAATGATCTACATGTTCCTTTTAACAGAGTGATCTTTATGGAAAATAAATAAATAAAT
Organism: Schistocerca piceifrons; assembly: GCF_021461385.2. Classification (NCBI taxonomy): domain Eukaryota; kingdom Metazoa; phylum Arthropoda; class Insecta; order Orthoptera; family Acrididae; genus Schistocerca; species Schistocerca piceifrons. The sequence continues at coordinate 744,175,798 of NC_060141.1, read as the reverse complement.
AAATAAAAACAACATCCCTGTATCCCTGTTCCTTTACATTTGAAAAAAAAAAAGTGGTCAGCACGACGGACTCTCAATCCTAAGGGCCCGGGTTCGATCCCTTGCTGGGTCGGAGATTTTTGTCCGCTCAGGGACTGGGTGTCGTGTTGTCCTAATCATCATCATTTCATCCCCATAGATGTGCAAGTCGCTGAAGTGGCGTCAAATCGAAAGATTTGCACCAGGCGAGCGGTCTACCCGACGGGAGGCCCTCGTCACACGACATTATTATTGTATCGACTTCATGTATGATGAAACTTAATGAACAAAATCAGGAGACAATTTCCCATTGATCCACAGTCCAATATTTGTGTTCCAGTGCCCACTTCAATAGTAACCGACGATGTTGTTTGGTCAACATAGGAACACACAAGGTCGTGTGTTGAGGAGCCCCACGCCCAGAAATGTGCTCCAAAACACTGGCGCCAGCGTCAGTGCTGTAGTCTGTCGTCAGCTGTATCACACACCGCTGCCAATCCCGCGTTACACAGAAGTCTAGCTTCCGCCCTCCATACTCTGTGACGATGCGTGGACGCTCAGAACCTTGTGGCCTACCTGTGAGTATATCGTCCTTCAACTACTTACCGTACACGCCCGTGACATCAGTACGCGAACAGCAGACCAGCTTCGCATTTTCCGGTGTGATGGTAACATAACTTACTAATTCAGTTCAACCACCCTAACCAAACCGTCGTTTACTGACTGGGTCATTAAGGACAGGAATATAACAAACGGTATCTGACATTGATTCGTAAAACCCATTGTAATAAAACATCCATACAGAGAGAGTTTATTCATTCCAAACAGTACCTCACCAAAATTAGAAACCGCCATTTATTCTTCAATACACTGCAAATCGTTGCTAAAAAATATCGATATGTACGAAAATATAGCAGCACAGTTCACAGATACTGGTACATCATCTCTAACAGTGAATATTTTACAAAAGCCCAAAAACCTCTCACATTGTCTCAACAACTTTAAACTTCCCCAAATGTTGATTACAGCAGAATGCAGAAACAAGTTTTAAAACAACAAATATAACAACACATACAGTAGGGCCACTGACTTCCTCTTTCATTGCAACAGATACCAGCTCGGCATCATACATCTGAATATACTGCCTTTACCTTAATGCAGTCCGTTTTTCTGAAGCAAGCAACTTAAGACACAGGCGAACAATAGATCATACACCAAGAAAGAGACTGACAGTAGCACTTGCTGCGCTACAGCAACTTCTCAAATCTTGCCCAGAACACTGAGTGAAAATATCAGTCAGTTAAGGTGAAGCGCAATAGTTCCAATACATGTTCTAATAGTCCAGAGAGACATGCAGAACATCTTGTCTCAGAAAATATAGTGATACATTCGTGCTCACACGATCCTTACGTGTGTCTGACAAGCTTTACATTCACCGCTGCAGTACAAATCATAAACCACAATACTACTTGGTGCCTGAGATAGATTTTAAAAAAATCAGCAATACTGAGAATTTTAGGCACCACAGTATTCTTAAAACAACTCGGACGAAGGACCGTAATCTCTGTATATCTTGATGCAAACAGAAATAATTACTACTCGGATTACAGTTGTAGCTACAGCATTAATCTTTCAGACCAAGTTGGAAAAGCCGAAGCAGTAAATGTCAATAATACGTGACAACAACGTACCGTAAAATAGACTCGGAACCAGGGTCACATCATCACATCACTACCCAGATCAAAGGGTGGCCTACCATCATCGCACGAGAGCGTCCATTTGCTATTGCTCCAGCAAAGAACAGCTCGCCGAATGTGGCTGTTACTTCATTTTGGGCACACGTGCACGTCCACACTCAGCCGTACGTCGAAATACGTTTGTGCAGGTAAACACGGTACTATCCACCTGTGCAGAAATCATGTGGCATTGCCGCTGGAGCTAACAGCCTGCTCCCTCACCATTTCAGTATAACACTTACTTCATATCAACGCATACCGCGAAGTCCTTCACTCTGAAGTTGCTTTCAGACTAGTTATTATCGTGACTTGTCTTGGACAGACGTTTCAAGAGAAGAGGAAGGTTGCATTGGGTTCATCCACTTAATACACTACTGGCCATTAAAATTGCTACACCACGAAGAAATGCTGATGATAAACGGGTATTCATTGGACAAATATATTATACTAGAACTAAAATGTGATCACATTTACACGCAATTTGGGTGCATAGATACTGACAAATCAATACCCAACACAAACACAACCACCTCTGGCCGTAATAACGGCCTTGATGCGCCTGGGCATTGAGTCAAACAGAGCTTGGATGGCGTGTACCGGTACAGCTGCCCATGCAGCTTCAACACGATACCACAGCTCATCAAGAGTAGTGACTGGCGTATTGTGACGAGCAAGTTGCTCTTCCACCATTGACCAGATGTTTCCAATTGGTGAGAGATCTGGAGAATGTGCTGGCCAGGGCAGCAGTCGAACATTTTCTGTATCCAGAAAGGCCCGTACAGGACATGCAACATGCGGTCTTGCATTATCCTGCTGAAATGTAGGGTTCCGCAGGGATCGAATGAAGGATAGAGCCAAGGATCGTAACACATCTGAAATGTAACGTCCACTGTTCAGAATGCCGTCAGTGCGAACAAGAGGTGGCCGAGACGTGTAACCAATGACACCTCATACCATCACGCCGACTGATACGCCAGTATGGCGATGACGAATACACGCTTACAATGTGCGTTCAGCGCGATATCGCCAAACACGGATGCGACCATCATGATGCTGTAAACGGAACCTGGATTCAGCCGAAAAAATTGACGTTTTGCCATTCTTGTACCCAGGCTCGTCGTTGAGCACACCAAAGCAGGCGCTCCTGTCTGTGATGCAGCGTCAAGAGTAACCGCAGCCACCGCCTCCGAGCTGATAGTCCATGCTGCTGCAAACGTCGTCGAACTGTTCGTGCAGATGGTGGTTCTCTTGCAAGCGTTCCCATCTGTTGACTCAGGGATCGAGACGTGACTGCACGATCCGTTACAGCCATGCGGATAAGATGCCTGTCATCTCGACTGCTAGTGATAAGAGGCCGTTGGGATCCAGCACGGCGTTCCGTATTACCCTCCTGAACCCACCGATTCCATAATCTGCTAACAGTCATTGGATCTCGACCAACACGAACAGCAATGTCGCTATACGATAAGCCGCAATCGCGATAGGCGACAATCTGATCTTTACCAAAGTCGGAAACGTGATGGTACGCGTTTCTCCTCCTTACACGGGGCATCACAACAACGTTTCACCAGGAAACGCCGGTTAACTGCTGTATGTGTATGAGAAATCGGTTGGAAACTTTCCTCATCTCAGCACGTTGTAGGTATAGGTGAATGCTCTGAAAAGCTAATCATTTGCATATCACAGCATCTTCTTCCTGTTGGTTAAACTTCGCGTCTGTAGAACGTCATGTTCGTGATCTAGCAATTTTAATGGCCAGTAGTGTAGGAAAAGAGACGTAGTGAGTGCATTTTTTGTTCGTTTTGAGGAATTAAGGGAAGATGCAGATAAATTTTTTAAAATTCTTTTCGAATGAGTTTACGCAGTTTTGACGATCAACATGCAGGAATGAAGAGTTACATGCACCGCTGCAATCCATCCTTCGAGAATGTATCCAGCCTACACAAATGTTGGCAATTACAATCAGGTGAGAGGGAAAAACAACAGCTAAAATTTTTAAAAACCTGTCATTCTAAAATATGTACATTTTTGTAATCATCTTAAAAATTTAAAACGTAGGGTTAACTGGCCGGCACGTGAATTTTCAGAGATTTGTGAAGGTGTGGAGCATCTGGAATATGTCCCTGAAAACTGCTCCACTGCTTGTTCGTCACACTGCGTGTCGGTTGTGGGTGGCTGACTCCTGCATTTGTAGGAGATTGTTCCCGGTAAAAGACTAAACATTAGGTATACGCTCGTGGTGTACTACGGTGAGCGAGAGTATTAATTTTATCCCACGACACTTTACGTGTCTTAGTTTTAGAAACAATCTGAATAACCCTTAAATGAAGGTCATCGTCGCCAAATGTTTCCACAGTTGGAAGTATTCTGCTGCATAGAGACGTTCGCCGATTGGATTTTCCGTGCGGTGCATTATTGAGTTCTACCTCTACAGGGTCAAGCATCGATCTCTTATTACTGCGTGATTTCGGTGTTTCAAAGCTACATACTTTCTCTGTGAGCGTCTTATTACAACCAGTTTCTGGATTCTGAGCATCGCCAGTGATTCAAAAAGTGGTATTTCCGTAGTCTCACAATTTTCAGCGAGCGAGAGACTCTCGGCAGTCAGCTATGTTTCTGTGGTTTTCTTCAAAAACTGTAGCTGTTGGCTGTATACACACGTTCTGGATGACTGCCTCTCACTCCCAACCTTAGGGTTGACTTATACGTCCTCTCACTTCTTTGGAAAGAATCGTGAATATTCGTTTAGTTCATCATACCAAATTAACGTGAAACAAAAATACTATCTGAAGCGGCACATCAAACCACTATCTTTACAAACAGAAGTTAAATTGTTTAACCGGTAAGAAATAATAGCGTCATGAAAGGAGCAAAAATTAAAGTGTCTAGTGGTCTAGAAATTAACTTTTTCAGAAAACCAGTTTTGCCCACAATATGAAAAGTTTTGGAAACCAATAGGAGAATGAAATTTTGCGTTATAAAACAATGTCTTGACAAGTTATTACACACGAAGTGTCAGGTTTATCGTGCAATTTCTTCCCGACATATGTAAAGCGAAACTTTTTTCAAACGGCTATTTTTTAGCCAGTCTTAGCTTCACGTCGTCAATATGAAAACTGGAACTGCAATGTTTTTATTAACTAAGATAAGAAAGCGCAAAGAACAGTACAATATGTCGTAGACTTTTTTCTTTTTTTTTGACAAACGTATTGCACGATATGTCTCAACGTTGTTGACAACCAGTGGCGTGCTGTGGAAAGTGAATAGGGTGAAGCAGGTGAGTATATTTCCACAAGTATTTATTAGGTGAAACTAAAACATTGTCATTGTTCGTAGTCGATATACGTGAACGTTCATAGAAAGTTTCATCCAAATCCGTGATTTTAGATCACTGGGAACGGATTGACCCAAAGCAGGATCGTTCATTTTGTTTCTTCAGTTACTGTTTCCGTCACGGTACATATATTATCCAGTTTACTTTTCCGGAAAGCTAAGCAAATTGCTATTGCGGAAACCTCTTTTTCTTCAGATATCTGGACAGTGGCTATACGTTCACAGATCTACACCATATTTACATAATTGGAATTTCCACCGTCAGTAAAACAGTCACATGTATATTTCAGGCTGTTTGGACTCTACGTCGTGAATGTATGCCTCAGCTGCCCAATGACGACTTCGAAAATATTGCTGCAAAATTTGAACAAAGAGCAAATTTTCCTCACTGCATTAGAGCTGCAGATGGAAAGCACTTCGTATAGTCATTCCATCAAACTTTAGGTACTTCAGTAACAAAGGATATTCATCAGAAATGCTGATTGCTGTGGCAGACTCAGACTATAGTTTTATCTACGAAGATATAAGGAGTTATTATTGTACCATATGTAAGGAACGTTCTTAGCGGAAATCACTAATGGGAAGAAAGCTGGTAATTCCTGAAGCAGGAGCCTTCCCAGTAGAGTAAGTCCAAATGTACAACTTTTGTTGGTGATCAAGCGTTTGGGCTGCAACAACATCCATAACGACCGTTCTCTGACCGCAAAGTAACGGTTGCTAAAAATGTGTTTAGTTATCGCCTATCAGGAGCCTAGATGCACGTAAAGTCCCCATTTTGGATGCTTACTAATAAATGAAAGGTTTTTCTACAGAGCTATAAATTTAATGTCTGATTTTGCTCTTGACATTGTTCAGGGATGTGTTTTTTGTACAATTTTGTTCTTAAAAAGTAAGGCTGCAACACCGAGGGCACTCTGTCTATAACTGGACTTGAAAATACAAAAAGAATTGAATGTGCGCGAGGGGATTTCTACCAATAATGACGGACTGTTTTATGACACCTGAGGGATCTGTGAAATGGCAGTTATCTAAAATTTTATGTGTCACTGAATGTAAAAATAATTTTGTGGATCTAACGTAAAAATGAAGATATGTGCTGTCGTAATTGTCTCAATTCTTGTGACACATCCTTCGAAAACCTTTCTTCAATTCTTTTCAGACTTCGATCCACGTATTCCTGGTTTGCATTCTGTACTTATAACTACTTGAAATCTTGTCCCACAAAACTGGACTAATGCTGTAAGAATTTCGACATTGATTTCCGCCATGGCACAATAGAAAAGTTCAACCACCGAAACAAAGCTAAACGCAACTATTGTCCTGGGTGCCCCACTACAAGCGCCGGATATGCACCACGACAGCCGACATCGGGACGGGACAGTGGGGGCTGGCGTCATCCCACGACATCGGCCCGGCTGTCAATAGTCTTCCAGTTAGCCACGTCGTCTGTCAGACAGGTGTGTAAAGGCCCCCGTAAACGATCAAAGGTATCTGACTAAATCGCTCTTATTTAGCCACGGACTTGCCAAGCAAGCCTGTACAGCTTCAAACAATGTTTGTCAGTTTAATTTCAAAGTGAAGCAGTCGCTATTCGTGTTCGTGTGTATTTTGAGAGTAGTGATAACGGTAACAAATGCAGAAAAAAACCCTCGTTTTGACTTTTACACTGTGTTTAAAGAAGAAAACAAGACTCTGGTCCAGGGAATGATTTAAAATTATGTACCCATGAATATATACTAAAGGAAACATTCCTCTCAGAACCCGACGATAACATGAACTCGAATGGACAATGAAACATCTTAAAACTTATTAAGCCCCTTCTAAAGGAGCAAACTTGCAAACTTGCTTGTCAAGTTCGGTCTTATATAGCCACTGAAGTATCAAACAAATCCATACACGTATTGGGAAATCTGCGGATTGGCAGTGAAACGTTTACTAACATCTTTAGCATTGCTTTATCCTCACACTGAAAGAGGAAAACACAAGTATGCAAAAATTTATTCTCTTCTACTTGGTCCTCTAACGACAGAACATAAAAATACCGCCACGTGGGGACATAACAGCCCACATCATCCGTTGGAGGACCGGAAAAACTCGATTTCTTTTATTTCATTCCACTCCGCCTGTATGTCACTGTAATAACGTCATCATGCGCAATATATTTCTGTTAAAGATGTTCTGCCTCCACAATTTTGGTAACTATCAGTGCTATTTTGTTTTTGTACTTGATCGTAGTTGTCACGGTGGTGGAAATTCACGATACAGTGAGATAAATTATGGCGACACAACGTCCACCATCTTGTCAAACATCCTGTCAATCAAAATTTCTAGCCAACGAGTCAAACACTATCTATGCTTGACAAACACGTCAAACCGCACTGTGCACTGTCAAACGTTTGGCAAGCATAGGTAAGTTTGACAAAATGTTTGATCGTTTTTTTTTTTTTTGGTCATCAGTCTACTGACTGGTTTGATTCTGCCCGCGACGAATTCCTTTCCTGTGCTAACCTCTTCATCTCAGAGTAGCATTTGCAACCTACGTCCTCAATTATTTGCTTGACGTATTCCAATCTCTGTCTTCCTCTACAGTTTTTGCCCTCTACAGCTCCCTCTAGTACCATGGAAGTCATTCCCTCATGTCTTAGCAGATGTCCTATCATCCTGTCCCTTCTCCTTATCAGTGTTTTCCACACATTCCTTTCCTCTCCGATTCTGCATAGAACCACCTCATTCCTTACCTTATCAGTCCACCTAATTTTCAACATTCGTCTATAGCACCACATCTCAAATGCTTCGATTCTCGTCTGTTCCGGTTTTCCCACAGTCCATGTTTCACTACCACACAGTGCTGTACTCCAGACGTACATCCTCAGAAATTTCTTCCTCAAACTAAGGACGGTATTTGATATTAGTAGACTTCTCTTGGCCAGAAATGCCTTTTTTTGCCATAGCGAGTCTGCTTTTGATGTCCTCCTTGCTCCGTCCGTCATTGGTTATTTTACTGCCTAGGTAGCAGAATTCCTTAACGTCAATGACTTCGTGACCATCAATCCTGATGTTAAGTTTCTCGCTGTTCTCATTTCTACTACTTCTCATTACCTTCATCTTTCTCCGATTTACTCTCAAACTATACTGTGTACCCATTAGACTGTTCATTCCGTTCAGCAGATCATTTAATTCTTCTTCACTTTCACTCTGGATAGCAATGCCATCAGCGAATCGTATCATTGATATCCTTTCACCTTGTATTTTAATCCCAGTGCTGAACCTTTCTTTTATTTCCATCATTGCTTCCTCGATGTACAGATTGAAGAGTAGGGGCGAAAGGCTACAGCCTTGTCTTACACCCTTCTTAACACGAGCACTTCGTTCTTGATCGTCCACTCTTATTATTCGCTCTTGGTTGTTGTACATATTGTATATGACCCGTCTCTCCCTATAGCTTACCTCTACTTTTTTCAGAACCTCGAACAGCTTACACCATTTTATATTGTCGAACGCTTTTTCCAAGTCGACAAATCCTATGAAAGTGTCTTGATTTTTCTTTAGCCTTGCTTCCATTATTAGCCGTAACGTCAGAATTGCCTCTCTCGTCCCTTTACTTTTCATAAAGCCAAACTGATCGTCACCCAGCGCATTCTCAATTTTCTTTTCCATTCTTCTGTATATTATTCTTGTAAGCAGCTTCGATACGTGAGCTGTTAAGCTGATTGCGCGATAATTCTCGCACTTGTCAGCTCTTGCCGTCTTCGGAATTGTGTGGATGATGCTTTTCCGAAAGTCAGATGGTATGTCGCCAGACTCATATATTCTACACACCAACATGAATAGTCGTTTTGTTGCCACTTCCCTTCTGCCTTATTTGACCGTAAGTCCTCCAAAGCTCTTTTAAATTCCGATTCTAATACTGGATCCCCTATCTCTTCTAAATCGACTCATGTTTCTTCTTCTGTCACATCAGACAAATCTTCGACCCTCATAGAGGCTTTCAATGTATTCTTTCCACCTATCTGCTCTCTCCTCTGCATTTAACAGTGGAACTCCCGTTGCACTCTTAATGTTACCACCGTTGATTTTAATGTCACCAAAGGTTGTTTTGACTTCCTTTATGCTGAGTCTGTCCTTCCGACATTCATATCTTTTTCGATGTCTTCACATTTTTCCTGCAGCCATTTCGTCATAACTACCCTGCAGTTCCTATTTATTTCATTCCTCAGCGGCTTGTATTTCTGTATCCCTGATTTTCCCGGAACATGTTTGTACTTCCTCCTTTCATCAATCAGCTGAAGTATTTCTTCTGTTACCCATGGTTTCTTCGCAGCTACCTTCTTTGTGCTTATGTTTTCCTTCCCAAATTCTGTGATGGCCCTTTTTAGAGATGTCCATTCCTCTTCAACTGTACAGCCTACTGCGCTATTCCTTATTGCTGTATCTATAGCGTTATAGAACTTCAAACGAATCTTGGCGTTCCTTAGTACTTCCGTATCCCACTTCTTTGCGTATTGATTCTTCCTGACTAATGTCTTGAACTTCAGCCTACTCTTCATCACTACTATATTGTGATCTGAGTCTATATCTGCTCCTGGGCACGCCTTACAATCCAGTATCTGATTTCGGAATCTCTGTCTGACCATGATGTAATGTAATTGAAATCTTCCCGTATCTCCCGGCCTTTTCCAAGTATACCTCCTCCCCTTGTGGCTCAAATGGTTCAAATGTCTCTGAGTCCTATTGGACTTAACATCTTAGGTCATCAGTCTCCCAGAATTTAGAACTACTTAAACCTAACTAACCTAAGGACATCACACACATCCATGCCCGAGGCAGGATTCGAACCTGCGACCGTAGCAGTCCCGCGGTTCCGGACTGCAGCGTCTAGAACCGCAAGCCACCGCGGCCGACCCCCTCCTCTTGTGATTCTTAAACAGGGTATTCGTTATTACTAGCTGAAACTTGTTATAGAACTCAATTAGTCTTTCTCCTCTTTCATTCCTTGTCCCAAGCCCATATTCTCCTGTAACCTTTTCTTCTACTCCTTCCCCTACAACTGCATTCCAGTCGCCCATGACTATTAGATTTTCGTCCCCCTTTACATACTGCATTACCCTTTCATTATCCTCAGACACTTTCTCTATCTGTTCATCTTCAGCTTGCGACGTCGGCATGTATACCTGAACTATCGTTGTCGGTCTGCTGTCGATTCTGATCAGAACAACCCGGTCGCTGAACTGTTCACAGTAACACACCCTCTGCCCTACCTTCCTATTCATAACGAATCCTACAACTGTTATACCATTTTCTGCTGCTGTTGATATTGCCCGATACGCATCTGACCAGAATTCATTGTCTTCCTTCCACTTCATTTCACTGACCCCTACTATATCTAAATTGAGCCGTTGTATTTCCCTTTTCTGATTTTCTAGTTTCCCTACCACGTTCATGCTTCTGACATTCCACGCCCCGACTCGTAGAACGTTATCCTTTCGTTGATTATTCAATCTTTTTCTCATGGTAATCTCCCCCTTGGCAGTCCCCTCCCTTAGATCCGAATGGGGGAGTATTCCGGAATCTTTTGCCAATGGAGAGATCATCATGACGCTTCTTCAATTACAGGCCACATGTCCTGTGGATACACGTTACGTGTCTTTAATGCAGTGGTTTCCATTACCTTCTGCATCCCAATGTCGTTGATAATTGCTGATTCTTCCACCTTTAGGGGCATTTTCCCACCCCTAGGACAAGAGAGTGCCCTGAACCTCTATCTGCTCCTCCGCCCTCTTTGACAAGGCCGTTGGCAGAATGAGGCTGACTTCTTATGCCGGAAGTCTTCGGCCACCAATGCTGATTATTTATCAAAATTTAGGCAGTGGCGGGATCGAACCAGGGACCGAAGACGTTTTGTTATGAATCAAAGACGCTACCCCTAGACGTCCTTTGACCTCTTACCCTTACTCCCATGTAGCTGGTGTCGGCTGCCGGGTAGGTGTGAAATAAGCCTAAGCGACTCGGAAACACAGTTATGTCACACCAGACAGAACTTCCAGTTTTGTTCGCTGCTTGTCTGTCAGTCCCGACTTCTCATATCAGGCTTGAAGAGGTGACCTGATCAGTGATATGTGCGCCAAGGCCGCGGTCGGTTGCAATAGTGCCAAAACACCAGCTCACCCAGAGGTCCCTTCCCAGCCGCTGGGGTACAACCACCAGCCCTTTCTCTAACTCACTTATCCAGTTGCGTTACTGATTCGTTGATGTGCAAACTGTGGACACTACATCATATCCTTGTTCCCGTCCTCACATTAATCTCCTTGCCAATTGATCGTGGCACCTCCTCATTTCTTAACTTACTATACCACCTAATTTTCAGCATCCTTCAATAGCACTTCATCTCAGACGCTTCATTTCTCTACATTTCCTGTTTTTCCGCACTCTTCCATACAATGTTGAGCTCAGTATTTCACACCAGCAGACTTCATACAGGCAGGAATGATTGCGTGCCTGTGTTACTCTTCTTTTTAAATCCTCCTTGCTTCGCCAGTCACACGCAGTTTTGCTTCTAAGTAATCGGGATTACTTTATTGCGTCTATTTCGTGGTCTCCAACTTTGGTGTTAAGCTACCGTTAATGTCGTTTCTACTACTCCTCATCACTCTCATCTCTTTTCGGCTTACTCCCGACTCGCATTCAGCTCTCACTAGACACTTTAATCAATTATGCACGTCCTGTAATATTGTTCTTCAATTTCACTGAGGATATCAGCGTCATTAGCGGTCCTTATGGTTCATATCTTTTCATGCTGAATTATAATTCCACTTATGACCCATTCTTTTATATCTGTCACACAGAAAAACGGGCACGAAAGACTGCATCCCTGTCTTACGCCCCTCTTAATCTGAGCACTTCGTTCTTGGTCTCTCATTCTTATTTTTCCCTTTTCGACCTTGTATGGATCAGACGTCTTTCCCCACATTTCCGTCTAACTTAGTACTATTTTTCTCAGAATTTCCTATATATTGCCTCAAATCACATAGTCGAACACTTTTTCTTGATTCACAAATCCTTTGGCCGTGTCTTGATTTTTTTTAGTGTTGCTCCCATTATCAACCGCAACGCCAGAGTTGTCTCTCTCTGGCCTTCACTCTGCCTAAAACTAAACTGATCACCTTCTCACCGATCCTCAGGCTTCTTTTCCATTCTTTCTTACGTTATTCTTGTGAGGACCTTCGGCGCCTGAGTTGTTAACTTCACTGTGCAGTAGTGTTCGCGCTTCCCTGCTCTTACTACCTTCCAGATTTTGTGGATGATACTTTTCACAAATTGTGATGTTATGTCTCCAGACCTATAGGTTCTACAAATGCACATGAATAGTCGTTTAGATTCCAATTTCACCAATGATTTTAGGAATTTCGACGGTGTTATAACTATGTTTTCCTTCATGTTTGGTGCCTAGTTTTCGAAATCTCTGTGAAATTCTATTACTGACACCCTTATGTATTCTATATCGACCGTAATCTCTTCCTCTATCTCGTCATCAGACAATTCCTACACTTCTGTTAACTCATTAGACAGTTCCTCCCCCTCGAAAAGAGGCCTTCAGTACATTCTTTCCATCCATCTGCTCTCTTTATAGTGTTTTAAGGAAAGTTTCTTTTGCTCTCTTAATGTTGATGTCTTCTAATTTAATTTCACAAAAGGTCTAGTTGATTTTTATGTATGCTGAATGTGTTTTTCGGACTATTACTAAGTTTTTCCTGTGACCTTTGGCCTTCTTTTGCCGGCCTATATATTGCATTCTTTAATTACTTACATGCTGTAATCTGTATTTTGTTGAATAACTTACTTCTTTCTTTCATCGATCAATTGAAGTTTTACCTTTATTACGCACGTTTCCCCCGCAATTACCTTCCTTACACCTATATTTGTCCTTCTAACTTCTATAACTGCCCTTTTTACGTATGTCAATTTCTATTAAACTAAACTGCCTATTGTGGTATTGATTATTTCAGTATTTACAGCCTTCGAGAACTTCACACTTTATAATTCCTCAGTACTTCAGTATCAGACTTTCTTACACATTTATTCTTCCTGATGGAACTTAAACTTCAGCCTAGTTTTTCAAGGATGGATTTGAAGAATAGCAAGAGCTTTCAAAAGAGGCAGTCCCTCTAACCCATAATGTAAAAAAGCCCAATATCTGGATTATCAAAAATAAATAGGTTTTCAAAAATATTGATGAAGAGACCAACACTATTTTAGAGAATTTAACCACTTCAATTTGGATATTTAGAAAGGATACTTTCGATGATAATGCACAAGAAGAATTGGTTAATGATATCAATTATGTTCATCTGATTGGTTTAAAATAAAAATTATATTACTTGTCAGTAAAAATTAAAACACAATTATGTTTCTAATAATTTAATTGTGTATATCATTCATAGAGATTGGCCACCATATCCTTGAGATCTGAACACATGATACTCCTTTTTGTGGGTTACATTAAAGACAAGGTGTACAGTAGTATCCCCAAAACCATTGCTGGCTGAAAACAACCATTCAGGTCATCAACAGCATGAATGTTCTGACACTTCAGCAGGTCATGCAGAATTACGCTATCTGTCTGCACCACATCATCGCCAAGGATGGCAGACATAACCAACATGTTATAACTTAAATCCAAATATCTGTATTATGTTTAAATGTTGAATAAAGTGTGTGCACGCCATAGATTGTAACTAATTTACATTTTTATAGTATAGTGCAATAATTATGATCCTGTGTTTAAGAAAAAAAGGAATCGTTTAGAACTTTTATAATTAGATATTGTCCTTGAAATTATATGATTTTCCCTGAAAACCTTTGATGCATATTTCGGAAGTTGTGATCTGAGTCTACATCAGATCCTGGGAACACCTTAAAATCCAATACCTCAATTCACATTCTCTGTCTGATCATGGTATAATACGTCATCTTCCACTAATAAATAAAAAAAAAATGGTTCAGATGGCTCTGAGAACTATGGGACTTAACATTTGAGGTCAGCAGTCTCCTAGAACTTAGAACTAGTTAAAAGCTAACTAACTTGAGGACATCACACACATCTCTGGCCGAGGTAGGATTCGAACCTGTGACCATAGCAGTCACGCAGTTGCAGACTGATGCGCCTACAACCGCTCAGCTACAACAGCAGGCTCCTCCAGTATCTCCCAGCCTTTTACATTCATATGGCATCATGATATTTCTGAACTGTGTATTGCCTATTACATTTCCCTTGTCAGATTTTTTTGTGCCCCTACCAAATTAAAATTGCCAACATTCCACAGTTTTGCACATAAGATGTTACCCTTTCCTTGGTTATTAAATCTTTATCTCATTATGACTTTACCCTTAGGAAACTCCTCCCAGAGATCTGAATGGCGGTCTAATCTGGATGCTTCTGCCAACACAGAAATCATTACAACACATCTTGTATTACAGGTCACATATCCTGTGAACATGCATTATGTTTTATTGCCTTCTACTTATTCATGCCATTTGGCATTACTGACTGTACAAGCTTTTAAGACTAGTGTTAAACTCTGTCTGGTCCCTTGCCCTCTCTGACAGGGCCTTAGGCAGAAGAAGGGTGACGCCTTTTATTGGAAGTTTTACGAAGCAATTTAATCAGACTCTAAGCTGTGGTTGTGATCGAACACATACATAGTATGCTTTGATTAACAGGTGATGATGGAAAACAACAGATTGGATGTAAAAATATATTGACTGTCTACAATTCAAAGGTTTTTGAATGTTTTTAACAAATATAACATCAAAGGGTAAACACTGAAGTTGTACAATTTGTCTTTGGGAATACAGAAGTAATAGGAAATATTTTTATACAAGAGTGAAGTGTAAATATGGAATAGAAATAAATAAAAAGTGTCTGAAAAACGTTTACTATCAGCCAAAAATGTAAATTTGTTTGCATTTTAATCTCCACATTTACTCTTTAACATAATTAATATTATCTCCTTAAAATATTTGTGTGATTTTTTCTCTTTTTTATCTGTAAAATAAAAGTTTTTTCCCATTAACTGATGGCAACTTTGAGACTATATACAGTTGCTCATCTTTATGAGTGTAGTAGAGGCATTAATTTAAAGGTATATTATAAATTCAGGGTAAAGTACTTAATTGCTTTTATAATTAAACATAAGGAGAAATATTTGCGAATAATTTTCTTATTCTAAAACTGAAAATGAAGATGAACTTTTTCAAAATAATGCAACCAAACCATTGAAAGAAATATTTCCTTTAATTACTACTGTCTTTAGGAAACAAAATCAAAACAAAAAAATTGAATTAGTTGTAGATTATTAAGTTAATAAAGCATTTGTAAACAGATGGCAAACTATAAATTTGGAGAAGATCTGAACTTGCTTCATTGGTATATTTTTCTGAATGCAATGAAACAAAATATTATGATAATAGAGAAAATTATCTCTAAGTTCATAATGCACTTAAATTTACTTTTGTCCTATTTTACGACTACCAAATGCAAAGAGTTTAAAGAATTATGTTGTGGGTTGGCAGGACAGCCAACACCGGGTTACAAGAGGAAGCCGAAACGCATGCGTTATAGCTCACACAGGCTGGTGTGAGGTCTGGAACAGGACAAGGAAATTAGAATTTAGAAAAAACGAACGTAGCTGGTGGAATACTTAACTTTAATCCATAAATGGTGAACGTCGATCTTGACTGTACATTATTCATAATATCAATAGTAACTGGTAATGGCGCCTTGCTAGGTCGTAGCAAATGACGTAGCTGAAGTCTACGCTAACTATCGTCTCGGCAAATGAGACTGTATTTTGTCGGTGAACCATCGCTAGCAAAGTCGGTTGTACAACTGGGGCGAGTGCTAGGAAGTCTCTCTAGACCTGCCGTATGGCGGCGCTCGGTCTGCAATCACCGATAGTGGCGACACGCAGGTCCGATGTATACTAATGGAGTGTGGCCAATTTAAAGGCTACCACCTAGCAAGTGTAGTGTCTGGCGGTGACACCACAAATTATATGCTTCAGATGCCACACACAAAATTATACAATCATTATTGGTGAATGTTTGCTTAGAAACGTAAAAGAGAATGGGAAGTTTTATCACAAATGTCTTAATTTCAATCTCATGGCTCTAGCTGGATATTATACAGAGTTATTGGCTTGTAATTAGTAGGTAATTAGTAGGTTTGTTTCATTAATAGGCTTATCTTATATTGAATTTCCAGAAAACATAAAAATAAGAAAGCTTGCATCAATATTAAAAATAATCATCGAAAATGTTGGAGAAATATTGTATCTAGATTTGTTTCAAACCAAATTACAAAGTATTAGGAATCAAAATTTATTTTTGATTTGTGTTTACCGCATACCAAAAGTTAGATAATCAACCACCAAATTGTTTAATTAACAAACCATTAAAAGAAGCATTAGCATAGAATGAATATCTAACATTAAAACTATCAGCATATGCAGATGGGGGGGGGGGGGGCGGCGGCTTATGGGTGCTCAACATCGAGGTCATCAGCACATATGCAGATAGATCCTTTTGTTATTTATGCAGATTTGAAAGTTTGCTTTTAAAATTGTTTCATTGCCAACCTAATTCAAAAATGATAAAAACACTTTTGAATTAAGTAAATGATTCTCATTTATTTGTGAAGGAAAACATTTATGATGGAGATGAAGTAGATTTAGTACCAAATAACGTAAATAGACATATTACTTCCGGGAAAAAATAAAATTTGTAAATTGGATTTATTGTTGCATTTAAATTTATGACTTCAAGTCTTGAAAAACCATAATCAAATTTAAAGATCGAATGATGAACATTGGACAGTTTCTTCAAAAAGATGTAGTAAATGTAGTAAATAGAAAAGAATCTATCCTTATAACTGCATGGCTGGTTAGAAGAAATTTTGAGATGAGCAGCTTCCATCAATGGAAGAATTTTATAGGAAACTGAATGATAGTAGTGTAAGTGGTCAATATTGCAAATACACTAAACCAGTTTCAGAAACATTTAATTTAAGAAACCTCGGAGAATTTCATGAGTTATGACTAAAAGCTAATGTTTTGTTATTGGCTGATGTGTTTGAAAATTTTAGAGAAACTTGTATAAAAACTTATGATTTAGATACTACATAGTATTTAATGGCACCTGGGTTATCCCAGGATGCAATGCTAAAAATGACTAAACAACCACTTGATCTTCTGCATGATTGTGATATGATTCTTATGATTGAGAAATGAATAAGGGGACCCACATCCCAGTGCTGCAGGTGATATGTCAATGGAAATAACACATACCTGAAGGATTTTGGTATGACTATGATATTAACTATTTACCATATTTAACTGAAAATAATTTATCTGGCTATGCTAGGAGCCAATATTTGCCTTGTGGATAATTTAAATGGGATATGCAAATTTATTCGATTTTACAAACAGCAAAATATTAGATACTGCTAAAATTAGATGTATATTTGAATTTGATCAAGAATATTCTAGAGCACTACATGATTTGCATAAAGATTTTAATTGAGTATTTGGGAAAACGATGGAAAATATTAGAAGCACAGTGGATACAAAACTAGTTTCATATGCCGACAAATGTGACAGACTAGTAGCAAAGCCATATTTTAAGGCAAGAACAGTATTTAATGAAAATCTTGCTGCAGTTCAAATTAAAAAAGACAAGAATTGTATTTATTAAACCAACCTATATTGGTGTGAACCAGACTTGATTTATCTAAATAACTGTGTGTGATTTTCGTTAAAAACTTATGAAACCAAAATACAGAGAAAGATTTGAACTTTGTTATCAAGAGACCATTAGCTATATAATATATAAACAGGATATTATTGTGACAATATGAAAGAAATTCATGCTAATTTTAATACTAAGGCTTATCCAAAGAGTATTATATACAATATGCCTCAAATCAATTGACAAGCGTTAAGTAGAATGAAAGAGAAGTGTAAGTAAAAAATTATGGAAGAAATATGTGACTTGAGGTAGAATAATGTATCTCTAGGATGTTGGTGACAAAAAAATATAAGACAGTCAAGAAAAATGTAAAAAATAAGATGAGTTTACAAGATTACAAAGATTGTTCAATAACACTGAAAAACATAGAGCTATGACTTTGTTATGAAGCCATAAACATGAAATTTGTTCAGCTGGGGTAAATAAGAAAACGCTGAACCCTTATGATGATGATAATATATGTTTTGGAAAATAAAAGAGATACGTAGCCATGGGGTATTATAAAATTTTATAATTATACAATCTTAATTTTTATATATTTTTGCATCTTTGTTAATGATTTTATCACATTAAAATTTTTCTGCATAGATGGACGAAATACTCAAGAAGCTCAGCAAACAAGCAATTTGAAATTTTTTAGAAAATTGACAGCTACAACAAATTGATTGTATGATATTGCTGAATGTGAATGTCTGAACATTAGATATGGAGGAAAAAATTTTATAGAATTCAATAATGAGTTTAAGATTTTTTGTCAAACAGATATTAGAAACTAATCAGTGGTTATAATTTTAATTGTTTTGAAATGGAACATAAAACAAAGATATAAACGAATAAAGGAACAGTTTGTCTCAAATGTTTTTAGTTCAAGTCTTTCAAATTTTTGTTTATTTCTTTTGTAATTTTTTCCTACCTTATTAAGAGATAAAAATTGTAAACAGTTAAATGAGTAAGGAAATTAAAAAAAGATATTTCTTGTTTTACATTTTCTTATCCACATATTCAAGAAAACAGGAGAGGATTTGAATTTTTTAAAACTAAATTCTTACTTGGAATTTAAAGACTTTCCTGATAATTTTGGGTGTATGTTTTGAGTGAATTGACACATATTTATAAACAATATTACAAATAGTATGTATATTCGAAATTAATAGAGAATTGGTCAAAGAAATTGTAAAAAGTGCTTAAAATGATAAAGGTAGAAAACAGTAACAATGAATAAAGAACACAAAAACGGCCAAAAATATGATGAACGACCCCTACTTTTCCTTTGTACAAGCCTTTTTCACTTTATTTGCGTATAAAATCTAACTTTTTGATAATATACTTTTATTTTCAAGTATTTTTCATATTTTCAGAAAAGTGAAGTAAAAATCCCAATATTATTTACACATAGTGTCTGCAGAGGTAGCTTATAATTGTGGATTTTAAAACCTGTGCCTCATAGCGTCTCTAGAACGATTTTCCAGTCTTATATCCTCCTATACATACAAAGTTATTACAGATTAATGAAGCAATTTATAAATTCACTGTAGCTACATTGACATGTTGTCACAAAACTCAACACTCATATAGAAAAACTCAGTAACTTGTTGCAGATTCCTCAACATTTTGCTAAGAGAATAAAGCAGTGAGAAACGGATACCCAATAGCCCTGATGTACCAGCGGTGCTTTGATTTAAAATGTATAAACCCGGAACATTAGACTTGTACTTGCTCTGTTTCTGATCCCTATTTCACATAAACATGCCTATGACTACACCAAGGATTAAGTTGACGATTTGTCAGCTTTTCATCTCACACTTTTCAACATGTCTACAAGAAAAGGTATATAACGTGCATCCATGAAACAGGTAAGAACATTTACCACAAAATGGTCCCAACTGACAAGCACCAAAAGCGAGCATCCACTTATTTCAGTGACAATGTGTTTCAAACCTGCGAGACGTTGTTGGTATCAGTGGATGAGCGCCCATACGAATATATTTCCTGGCGAACATTGTTAAAGAAATTTAATGGTCGTGTGGAATCGGCTAAATTTTAATGACACTTCTAACAACGGTACATATAGCTGCAGACCACATAAACTGGACAATAGCTCAATGGAAGAGTGTAGCATGGTCTGAAAAAAAAGAGATTTTGACTTTTTTTCAAACGTTGACAGGCATCGGGTGCATTGATATCGCAATGAGACATTTAATCTGCAGTGTGCAGAAGGTGTGGTTCAGTTTTGAGGTGTTTTCTTCATATTTTGAAGAGGATTTTCATTCTATGACTTCCATTCGTTCAGTTTATGGTGAACATGATACAGTACGTTTATGAAAGCAGTATCCGTTACAATGGTTGCACTTATTCTATATATTCATGATTAGTGTGCTGTGGAGACTCCCGTTTCTCAAAATGACAACAGTCATGTGCACAGAGGTGCACGCATATGTTCCTAGGTTCACGAACGCTCAGACATATAATAGCATCTCGACTGGTCTGCTAAAACACCTTGTCTAAACAGCACAGTGAAGGGCCAGGACTATTTTTAAAAGGGTGTGAAAACTTCATTTAATGTACTGTAAACATCCCCACAACATTTAGGTCTGCTGGACGTGATGACCAATGGTTTACTTCAGCTCGATACAGCATAACTAAAGTTATCTTTTTTGGAATTGAGACCTTTACCAAGGCTGATGATATTTGTGTGATGCCTCCTGGGTGTGACTAATTATTTAACCATTGTGTTTAGTATGTTGGCATCATATGAATCATTTGACGATTGCTAGTTCAGGAAATATTACAAAACGTGCTTCATGCTATTCATGAACAATGATGTATTTATAATTTTTTGAGGATGAAGACACCTTTGTTCCTTTGACACAGAAGACTCCTGCAAAACGTCCTAGAAATGTGAAGCCTTTTCTCACTCTGAAACCGCTGATTCATTTAACAGGACAGTAGTTTTATTGTGTCCCTAAAAGACAGATGACCTCATTTCAGTCTACTTATGAAGAATGTATATCCAACTCAGCTGAAATTTCGTTCTCTGAGATAGAAGTATCCATAAACCTGACTAATGTAGTGGCTGCAGTATAACCGAATTGCAGAGTTTTTAGTCTGTGTTTCTACATTTGATGTATGACTCTCAAACAAAGTGTATTACACTCTTTTTTTTTGTTAGTACGGATAAACCTCACAGAAAAGTTATTTTACCATTTCCTACAAGTGTTTCGCAGTACAGACAGAAAAATATTTAATAATTAGTAGAAACTTTTGTTGCAGTTCGACTTCCACCTTAATATCAATAAAGCTACATTGGTTCTCTAAGTATTATAAAAAAGTATGACTGAGGTTACAAATATGCAAATGAACAACACCCCAGTTGTGGTGTCAGATGTGAAATTATTTTTAGTCCTTAACACATCAGTATTAGGGTCCGTGGTACTGTATTCACCAAACGCTCTTAGCGTCAAAGATATAAATGCGATAGGCACAGAACCCCTTACCATCGAAAGTGGTTGCTGGTGTTGTGGTGGCTTGTCAGAAGGTCCTGTAGGACTAAGCAGCGGTTGTGGTAACACGATGGCAACACGGAACAGAACAATTTAAAATAATCCGTTAATGGATATTTGACAATACATGGTTGGAGTAAGAAGATGGAGCGTGGCTACGAAGATCAATGTCACTTTCACTAATGTCTTTAAACGGTGGTGTGGTCCTTTCTGACAAATATCACTTACAGAATGTCTTGCTGTGCTGTGCTCTTGATGTTTTAAACTGCACTGAATGGAGCCGTGTGACGGCTTACGTCTGTGGCTGGTGCATAGATCTCCACTTAGGAACTATTTGTGTGACGTCAAGCGAATCTCTAATATATTTCTATATTTGGGCTCCTTCCATGGGAAGCTGGCCTTAACTCAGCCTGACATTCTGCTAAGTGTGGCTGCGTCCCATATCTTTAGAGGACACAGCTCGTAGTCTGAGTGAAAAAAACCAGCATTCTCTACTAAGAGATTTTCTCTACCAGATCTCTGCCTTCCCGGTTCGAGGGAGTGTAAATAATACCACCTGAAGTAATAATGCGCCTCCAGGGCAACGGAAAATCTTTTGTCGTCTCTGAACAGCAAAACGCTCGCACAGCCAGGGAACCTCACCTCCTATAGATTTCGGATGTCAGTCATGGCTCTGGCATTACTTTGTGAGCTTAATGAAAGTTCCTGAGATCTCTTAATTAAAATCTTCGTCCATGTTATAAAATGAAATCCGTCCAACAAAAGCTATGTCTTCTTACGCGACCTAGTTAATTAGGTATTACAGAGTGTTAGAAAAGGAGTGTCTGTTATGAATTTAATATCTTCGATGAAACTTTAGAACTCGTTTGTTCGTACTTCACCGATGAACCATTAAATAATAACGAAGAATCCGTATCACAAACTTTCCTTCCCTGAAATACCTATATGAAGTTGCATCAAATAGACATAATTACAGGAATGATATGAGGAAAGATGCAAGCAATCTGCTCTATATATTCTCCTTCTCAGAAAGTATAGAGAACACTGTGCAACCGTCAACGCTTTCTGCTATTTCAGTCTGTAGAAACATATACTGTCTTTTACAGAAAGACAGAATATATTCAGAAGACCGGTATTATTTTCAGAATGGATCCCTGTGTACCCTATTTTAAAACCTATTTTGAAGGTTCGTAGCAGATTAAAGCAGTATGTGGAACGTAGGGCTCGAACCCGTAACCTTTCCCTCTTTGGACAATCCTCTTACCGAGTGAGCTATACAGGCACTCCTCACCCCCCGGCCACGTAGTATCTGTTCTTCCGTTACCTCTCTTTTCACTACAAAACTTCACAGAAGCGCTCCAGAGTACTTTGAAGTCGGTAAGAGCCTTGCGCGTGAAAATCAACGGTTCACGTCTATGTGAGGCACACATTTTATTCGTCCAGGAAATTCCAAAGACTTTATGTGCTTGGCAAGGTACACATGGCTTACATTAATGTTGCCGCTTACGGTACTTTGCTTAACTTACACCTTACAAGAGTAAATGAAAGACGAATTCTTTGACTACGTAACATTAATATCACATTTGTATTCTTAAGGACATCAAGATGTGAAACAATAATATATAATAAAAACTTGACTTTACCATTTTCGTTTCAGCCTCCATCGCCTGTCCGCCCACTGTCTTTGTACTTTTGTGTCTACATCTACATGTACAGTCTTAGACAATAAAACTGACCGCCGGCCGGCCGCCACAGGGACTAAGTCCGAGTCATTCACTTAAGGTGGCCAATAAAACTGACCGCCCCTGACAACTCTTAAGTCCGGCAATCTGCACAATCTGGCAACACTGTAAGATGCGGAAGTGTCAGGAGGAAGTGTTATCTACTTCCGAGACGCTGTCGGACTACGTGAGCCCGTGGTCTAGTGGCAAGCGTCGTGCGTTCTAAACTTATAGTCGCTTGTTCGCGTCCAACAGTTTTTTTTTTTTTTTTTTTTTTTTTTTTTTTACCGCAGTCGGTCAAAAGTTATGAGTCTGACTGAACATCGAAGATAATTCACTTAACATTCTACCCACCAGCGATAACAAGTATTCCAGAAACAATTCCGCAGGATAGCTCGTGGCTGCGCCGCGATCATACCAGCTTTCTCTCGAGCGTTTCCTCGCGCTGCAGCGGCTACCGGCCACCGGCCAGACGCCACCCGCCACCTGTTATCCGGCGCCGCCCAGGTGAACGCGTCGCGACGCTGTCAGTGTGTGTCTCAACTGTCATTTTCGAATTTGAAGTTCTAGTTATCATCTGGCAGCTAAGCAATGGATTTCGCAAACTTGAAAACCATGAACTACAGTTAAGCATTGTAAAACTGAGTCGCAAGTGGAAATAGGTGTAACATCTGCAACACAACGTTTACTATTGGTATAACAGACGAGTGAATACAGAGGAGGCAGCTAGAAAGATTTGAATTGTGTGTGGAGCGACTGCTTTTGGGAAAAATACGCCAGGAAAAGATATTCTTGTTTCAACAAAGATCGTTCTGGCATGAATGATTTTCCACATTAAGGAAGTCTCGACTACTGATATATGTGACAGATTACCATTTTACCATCACGCGACATTTGCATTCAACAGGCAAAGTTCAGAAGTCTGGTGTAGGAGTACTGCATGCTCTAATTCCAAACAACAAAAATCAACGGAGTGACTATTATTGAACGTCATCAGGTCGCTCGTATGCAGTACTGTTACTGGTGACGTGTTATGATGCCTTTATTGTTAACTTCCTAAGAAGAAATGAAAGGCTGAGCCCCTCCAAAAGATACAAACTCGAGCAAAGAGTAGTATGAACATAATATTTTACATCTGATAGCTCCAAAAGTGTGTTTTGAGCTACGTATTCTGCCCCAAGGTCTGTGTGCAACACAGCTGGAATTCGTTGCCAACAACTGAGACACCTTTCGGTCTTAGCGTAAGAAAATCGAGTAATACAACTACATCACATGTGTTACTGTATGATAACGCACTTCTTGATTTGAGAAACAAAACTATCCAGGAGATTGAAATTAAAGTCATCTCTCAAGCACTTGTATTGATAGAGAAGTCCTCTCTCAAGCTCTTGTCTCTCTCGTCATATATTCGTAAAGATTTACCTTTCCCGCTCTTGATCGATCAACCGTCAACGCAATTCATTTCTAGACGAAAATACTCTTAAAACTACTCTGCTATAATGATATCGTTGAAACCAGCAGGTTTCTACTGACGTAGAATTTGTAAACAACTTTAGCATTGTCAGACCGTTTTAGATATCGTGAAAGAAAATTCTTTTGCTGATTAATTTCTCTTTGATGATTACTGTTGCGTTTAGTAAACTAATGGAAAATCCAATTAAAATATTCACTGTACTAATACAAATTAAATTCAGCTTCCTACAGAAACATCACGACGGCAGACTATCTTAATAAAGCATTAAGTATCTGTAAGACGATTGAGCCTATTTTAACACGAATTCGTAGGACATTTTCGACTTTTGACTTCGAAAAGATCTGCATTTGTCTCATTTCCTGTATCATTCGCAATTATTATGAAAATGTGGCACTTCATAGATAAAATTATGTATTCACAACAACAAAAAATATGTCGTCATTATGAATTTGGCAGTACCGTAAGGTTTTCGCTCTGACACTAAGGGTTACTGAAAGTAGCAAGGCGCATTTTGCTCGAGCGTTGTCTTACGATTCCCTTATTGCGTTTGTATCTGCCTACTTGTAGCTCTGCTACAAAAGAATTAAAAATCTGGCTCTCAGCGAGTCTCGAAAGGCGAACGAAAGCAGCTTGCACCTGGTAGCCAAACATGTTTCTTGGGAACAGGCTACTTCCTAAAGCGGGAAGACATTCTTTTGTGGTTGAATTGTTGGCAAATGTCAGTCAGACGTGTGCCGTTCGTCTAAGCGTTTCGGTGTGTTGAATTTGTACCAATTATTTTTCTACAGGTTTTTTCTGTCCCAAATAGAGAGTTGAAGTCTCCCATTAGTATTTTCACGTCATCTTGGTGAATTTTGCTCATAGTATTTTCGAGTGTATATCTTTTATAGGGGCTCTGAATGAGCATAGTCATAAGCCGATTGTTGATGGCTGCGATATCTTTGACAGAGTTGATGACAGATCTGTATTCGAGAAATGCAGTGCCGAAGATTGGTACGCCTTTCGCTACCTTTTGTTGTATTTTGCTCTTGAAGATGCCATAGTTAGTGTAATGCAAGTTTTAATTGTCAATTAATCGTGGTTCTTGAAGAGCAATGATGAGAATTTTTTGGCGGACGATTTCTTTTGTGAGATTATTGAGGTTTCTTGTTTGGGTCAATGTATCGATGTTTAGTTTTCAAATGAAGGTTTTCTGCTTGTAGGGAAATTTACCAGAGATCTTCGATATTCTCTGCCGTGCTAACCTGGACTCCCCAGAGTGCTAAAATCCAACTGCCGCCTATCGGTGGCCAGGTTGTGTACCACCTGGGGTAAAGTTACCTTTGCTTGCATAGTTCATGTTTTCTTGTGTTTCATTGGTTTGGCCTGGGTGATACCGGGACCAGACAGGACCAGAGGGTGTTGAAGCCTTTGGAAGCAAATATTTTCAGCCAAGCTCATTGAGATAATAGACGGTGACCGGAGTAGCGGTGATTTTCACTCAGATGTGTCTGGATTTAGGGTTCAACGGATTGAGTAGCCGTTCAGGATTGTGTTAGTATTTGGTTCACCCTAAGTATTTGATTTCCTCGGTACCACCCATATGGAGGACGGTTTCCCCTACCGGCCA